>NC_043713.1:72619902-72630173 GCF_006229205.1 Suricata suricatta
TCACGGACCACAAGATCATGACCTGACCTGAAGTCGGATGCTTAACCGACTAAGCCACTGAATAAGCCCTATCTTGCTATTTTTTTTTTTACGTCATCTCTATGCCCAATGTGGAGCTTGAACTTACAACCCTGAGATCAGAAGTCACATGCTTTATCAACAGAGCCAGCCAGGTGTCCCTAAAAAGGGTGTCCTTAAACAGAAGCGCACGTAAAACAAAGTTACATAGTGATTGGTTGATGGAGTTGTGACCAGAAGCCCGTTGGAACCGAACCCTGTATTTCCCCTAGGTGCAAGGATTTGGTATTCAGTGTTTGTGACTTTATTATAGAATATAACAATGGTGAAAAATGAGAATTAACTGTATCTTTGCATGTAACCATGCTTATTGCCTCAGGATAAATTCTGAAAATGGAATTACTGAGCTCCCATAGAATAGCCCTTCTGAGTCCTTTTGGGGTTGTATCAGTCGGCTCTACTTATATAACAAACCTCAGATTCCTCTGTAAAATGGAGATTTTAAAAAACCGTATTATTTTTCATCAGCTTAGACCGAAGATTCCTTGAGTTAGTACCTGACAAGTCGGTAACACTGGGCCTGGTGAGCAGTAAGTACCAGTTCCGTTATGGTATTTATTTGTATTAAGCATCTGTGGCAGGTGCTGTTACAAACATAATCTCAGGTTAGCATCGTTATTCCCCACTGAAGAGATGAGGAAACCGAGGTGCTGACAGGTGGTGTGATTCACCCAAACTCACAGAACCAGGACCAGTGGCAGGGCCGGTCATTACACCAGGGCTTCTACCATCCGCTCAGTCCATCATGGCCACCGTGCGTGGACTCAGCCCCCAGCCACATGTACTCACGGATGTCCATCTCATGGATGTTCCCACATTGTGAGGTTGTGTCAGAGGAGGCGGAGTAGGGAGTGGAGTCAGGACTTCCAACCCCACTGGGGAGTCATGAAGACCTCATGCATTGGTGTCAGTGGAGTCCACAGGAGAAGGGTGGATTTCCACCCCCACCTGACGTGTTCATCTCTCACCTCTAGGGTGGGTTCAGAGGAGGCATAACAGAGTCAGGACTTTCACCGTTGTCTGATATAGTCCTAAATGTATGTAGAGGGAATCTTTAAGACAATCATATTACAAACAAAGGGGACATAAAGGGAAATAAGTTTGCGAGTCTTTACTTGAACTGGGAAAATGACACCAGTAGACTGTGAACATATCTACAGATCTACAGATATAGATACATAGATATAGGCTTATCCTATCTATAATGTAATACTTAGAGCTACCACCAAAAAAGCTATACGAAGAGATACACTCAAAAACATCAGAGATAAATCAAAATGGAATTCTAAAAAATGTTCGAGGAACCCACAAGAAAGCAGGAAAAAGAAAATAGGACAAAGGAAAAGGAGAACAAGCATAAAACACAAAACAAAATGTCAGGTTAAGCTTTAACATATCAACAATGACCTTAAATGTAAATGGCTTAAATATGCTAATTAAAAGATAGAGATTAGGAGAGTGGATTAAAACTCACTTCAAACATGTCATATAGGCAGGTTGAAAGTAAAACAATGGAAAAAAGATATATTATAGAAACATTAATCAGAAGAATTCAAGAGTGGGCATGTTAATATTAGATAAAGTATATTTCAGAGCCAAGAAAACTACCAGGCAAAGAGGAACATTCTATAATGATAAAAGGGCACTCCTCCAAGGAGACCTAATAATCCTAAATGTGTATATACCAAACATAAGAGCTGCAGAACATGTGAAACAAACACAGATAGATCTGAAAGGAGAAATGGACAAATCCATTCTTATAGTTTAATATTTCAACACTCCTTTCTCAACAACTGAAAAGAACAACTTGACAAAAAAAATCAGCAGGGACACCATTAACCAACAGGAACTGATCGACATTTGTAGAACACTCTGTTGAACAACAGCAGAATATACATTCTTTTCAAGTATCCACTGAACGTATACCAACACAGGCTATATCCTGGGCCATAAAAAAGGAACTTCAACAAATTTAAAACAATTAAATAAATCATACAATGTGTTCTCTGACCATTATGAAATCATATTAGAAATGAATAACAGAAAGATAACAGAATAATCTCCAAACACTTTGAAACTAAACAACACACTTATAAATAATTCATGCATCAAATAGGAAGTCTCCAGGGAAATTTAAACATACATTGAACTGAATGAAAACGACAATGCAAATATCAAAATGTGTGGCACACAGCTAAAGCAGTACTGAGAAAGAATTACATAGTATTAAATGCACAGATTAGATGAAGTCTCACATCAGTAATCTAAGCTCCCACATCAAAGAACCTAGAAAAAGAAGAGCAAAATAAATCCAAAGCAAGGAGAAGGAAGGAAATAATAAAGAGCACAAATCAATGAAACTGAAAATAGAAAAACAATAGAGCAAATCAATGAAACAAAGAGCAGATTCTTTGGAAGAATCAGTAAAAGTGACAAATCTCTAAGACTGACCAAGAAAACAAGAAAAGGAGACATAACTAACCAATATTAGGAATGAAACAGGAACTATCACTACAGACCCTGTGGACATCAAAAGATCAGAACATTCTACAAGCAACACTATACACATAAACTTGGCCACTTAAATGAAATGGGCCAATACCTTAAAAAGCACAAACTATCGTTAAGTCGCTCAATATGGAATGATTTGAAGAACAACAGAACTATTCAGGAGGGAGAATTTGTAATTTAACAGTTCCCCCTCAAAAAAAAAATCTCTAGATCCATATGGTTAGAAGAGAATGAAACACATCCCACCTCATTTAATTAAGGCAGTTTATTCTGATATCATAACCAGGTAGAGTACAAAACAACAACTATAGACCAATATCCCTCATTAGTTTAGAAACAAACATACTTAAAAATGCATTAGCAAGTAGAATTCAGCAACATATAAGAAGAATTATACACCATGACCAAGTGGAGTTTAGTCGAGGTTTATAAGGCTGGCTCAATATTAAAAAATCAATCAGTGTAACTTCCCATATTAATAAGCTAAGCAAACAAAAAACCCCCATATGATCATAGCATTTGATGTAGAAAAAGTATTTGACAATATTCAATAGCTATTCATGATTAAAACTCTTTTAAAAGTTAGAATAAAGGGGAAACTTTCATAACTTGATAGGGTTTAGCTAACTTCATAGTTAATGACGATAGACTGAATGTTTACCTCCTAAAGTTAAGAATAAGGCATAGATGTTTGCTCTCACTATTTATTCAACATAGCACTGGAGGTTCTAGCCAGTGCAATAAGGCAAGAAAAGGGAATGAAGGGCATACAGATCAGAAAGAAAGAAATAAAACTATCCCTACTTATATATAACATGATGGTCTACATAAAATATCCCAAGAAATCTAAAAAAATACCTCCTGGAACTAATCAGTATGTTCAAGAAGTTTGCAGCAGGGGTGCTGGGGTAGCTCAGTTGGGTAAGCATCCAACTCTTGATCCTGGCTCAGGTCATGATCCCAGGAATGTGGGAAGGAGCCCTGCGTTGGGCTCTGCGTGGAAACTGCTTAAGATTCTCTCTCTTTTCCCCTTTGCTCCTGTCCTGTACTCACACGCCCTCACTCTCTCTCTCTTGCTCTCGCTCTCTCTCTCTCTCTCTCTCAAACATAAGAAAAATAAATTTAAAAAATTAAAAAAAAAGAAGGTTGCAGGATACAAATTAAACATACAAACAAACCAACTGTATTTCAGTAGATTGCCAAGAAACTCACAGACACTGAAATTTAAAAATACAATGCTGTTTATAATTGTAAAAAAATTACTTAGGTGTAAATTTCACAAAACACATACAGGATTTATATTCTGAACTAGACAACACAATGAAAGAAATCAAGAGCTAAGAAGAAATTAAAGAAATAAGATCTAAGCAGACACATGATGTTATGGATTAGAAAACAGCATAATATAGCTACTGTCACTTCTCCCCAAATTGAAATACAGGTTTAATCCAATTCCTATAAAATCTCAGGAAGATGTTTTTGAAGATATAAATAAGATTATTCTAAACTTTATATGGAAAGGTAATGAAGTTAGAATAACTAAAACATTTTGTTTAATTTTTAATGTTCTATTTATTTTTGAGAGAGAGAGAGAGACAGCGTGAGCAGGGGAGGGTCAGAGAGAGAGGGAGACACAGAATCCAAAGACAGGCTCCAGGTTCTGAGCTGTCAGCACAGAGCCTGATGCGGGGCTGGGACCCACAAACCGCGAGATCATGACCTGAGCCGAAGCCGGGTGCTCAATTGACTGAGCCACCCAGGTACCCCCCCTAAAACATTTCTTAAAAAGGGAATAAAGTGGGCAGAAACAGAAGACCCAATTCCATGATTTCTTACATAACTTTAGTAATCATGACTGTGTGTTAATGGCAGAAGACAGATAAATAGATCAGGGCAACAAATAGAGAACCTATAAATAGACCCACGTAAATATGCAGGTATTTGATATTTGACAAAGGTGCAAAATTAAAATTCAATGGAGGAAAGATAGCATTTCCAAAAAACAATACTAGAGTGATTGTTAACCTGGTTAAGCATCTAACTCTTGATTTTGACCTAGGTCATGATTTCACAGTCGTGAGATCGAGCCCCACATTGGGCTCTATTATGAGCAAGGAGCCTCTTTAAGATTCTCTCTCTCCCTCTTCCTTTGCCTCTTCCCCTGCTCACATCCTCTCTGTCTCTCTCAAAATAAATAAATAAATAAATAAATAAATAAATAAATAAATAAATATTTTTTAAAAGGAAAATTGACAGATTGAATAAAATTAAAAACATTCTCTTTGTGAAAGACTACATTAAGAGGATGAAACAACACTACATAATGGGAGCTGATTTTGGAAACCACATATCTGACCAAGGACTAGTATATGGAATATATAAAGAACTCTCAAACTCAACAATCAAAAACATAAACGGTTCAATAAAAAAAATGGGCAAAAGACATGAAGAGTTGGGAAATAAGCACAGGACAAGATTTCAACATCATTAGCCATCAGAGAAATGTAAATTAAAACCACAATAAGATATCACTATTTACCTATCGGAATGGCTAAAAAATATTAATGTCAACACCAAATGCTGGTGAAGATGCAGAGAAACTGGACCACTTATTGATTGATAGGGATGTAGAATGGTAAGGTCACACTAGAGAATAGTTTGGCAGTTTCATAAAACACTAAACATACAATTACCATACAACCCAGCCATTGTACTCTGGGGAAATTATTTTTTCATAGGAAAATAAAAATTTATGTTCACACAAAAAATCTGTACATGAATGTTTATAATGTTTATGTAGCACCTTTTTTAAAAAATAACAAACCACTCCAGACAGGAAACAACCCTTCAAGGGCTGAATATTTAAACTGTGGTATAATTATACCATGGAATACTATTAGGCAATAATAAAGAACAAACTAGTCATACATGCAACAACCTGGGTACATCTCCAGAAATTTAAACTGAGTGAAAAAAGCCAATCCCACGGGGCATCTGGGTGGCTCAGTCGGTTGAGTGTCCAACTTCGGCTCAGATCATCATCTCACAGTTTGTGAGATCTCAAAAATAAAAAAGAAACATTAAAAAAAAGCCAACCCCCCAAAGTTACATACTATATCATTTCATTTGTCAGTCTTAAAATGACAGAATTCGAGAAATTGAGAACAGATGAGTGGTTGCCAGGAGTTGGGGGGCGGTGGGCAGGAGGGAAGTGGGTGTGGCTATGAACAGGCAACGTGATATTGTGGTTTTGGAAATGTTCTACATCTTGACTGTATCAATGTCAATGTCAACATCTGGGTTGTTATATTTATTGTACTCTCATTTTGCAAGGTGTTGGGGGGGTGGAAAAGGTAAAGGGTTCACATGATCTCTTTGTATTGTTTCTTACACCTGCATGGAATCTACAATTATCTCAAAATAAAAAAATTAATTAAAGGGCACCTGGGTGGTTAAGCGTCTGTTTCTTGGTTTTGGCTTAGGTCATGGTCTCACGGTTCCTGGGATAGAGCCCTGCACTGGGCTCTGTGCTGACAGTTCAGAGCCTGCTTGTGATTCTCTCTCTCCCTCTTTCCCCCCACCCAACTTACACTCTTTCTCTCTCAAAATAAATAAATAAACATTTTAAACATTCTTAATGGAGGGGCACCTGGGTGGCTCAGTTGGTTAAGCGTCTAACTGCAGCTCAGGTCATGATCTCATGGTTTGTAGTTTGAGCTCCGCATCGGGCTCTGTGCTGACAGCTCAGAGCCTGGAACCTGCTTCAAATTCTGTGTCTCCCTCTCTCTCTGCCCCTCCTCCACTCATGCTCTGTTTCTCTCTGTCTCAATAATAAATAAACATAAAAAATTTATAATAAAATAAACATTTTTAATGGGGGGAAAAAAGGCTATCCATCTGTAGCTGCTCAATCATTTCCAGCTCCTTGTTTGTAGAAAGCAGCACTCAAAGGGGCGAGAATCAAGATTTATCAACGTGGTGTGAATTTTAATACTCTCTGAGCTTTGTACTCTTCCGTCACTCAATTAGGGGTCTTGCCTGCTGAGATTACTCTAGGGGCTTTCAGCCTCTCATTTATTTAATATTATTATTATTTGTTAATGCTTCCACAGGGCTAATTCACTCAGCTTCCGGGTTGCCCTGGCAACCCAAGACTATTGGCCCCATTGGGTACAAAGAGAAACCAGAAAAATGATGTGCTGAGGAGCCTCCACCTGTAGGTGTTACAATCCTTTCTTCACACCAGAGCTGGCACCTGTGTCGTGTAGGATTTGGAATCACTCTTCCTTTACCTGATCATTATGTTCCCTTCCATCTAGCATGTGTCTTAGGTCACTTTAGAGCGGACCGGCTTTGAAAACTGCAACACACTCTAAAATCCAGCATCTCAGGCGCCTGGGTGGCTCCCACAGTTAAGTGACTGACTCATGATTTCGGCTCAGGTCACGATCTCACAGTTGGTGGGACTGAGGCCCATGTTGGGCTTTGCACTCACAGCTCTGGGCTTCCTTGGGATTCTCTCTCTGCTTGTCTCTCTCTTCCTCTGCCCCTCCCCCACTCTCAAAACACATAAAGAAACATTAAAAAATCAAATAAAATCCAGCCTCTCACCTGGATCCGGGTCCCTTCGTGTAAGGGCCGGCGTGGGCAGAGCCAAGATTTTCTACAGGCTCACAAAGGGGCTGCTGTGATCAGGGATGGGGCGGTTTTCCCCCAGCAAAGGGTTGTGCAATTTTCCTGCTGTTTCTGGGAGTGGGAATTGTCACCTGACCACATTCAGGGCAGGCATGGGGTGGGGTGGTGAGGTGAGATGACCTTGCTTCTGGCCTTCCTTCTTGTGCAAGAATCACCTCTCCCAACCCAGGGAGAAAACTAGGAACTGAAACAGGCTCCTGGAAGGGGAAGGTCTGGAGCTCTCTCTTTCTCATTGTATTCCATGGTTGTTCTATGGAGTTATGATCTGGGGGAAGTTGGTGTCCTGGGAGATTTTACTTCCAATTTCATCATTTAAAGAACTGGGATAAGTGAATCAACAAGTTTTAAACAACTGCTGTATGATAGGCACTGCGCCAGCTGTTTTGCCATGCCTTAATTCATTAAATCTAAACTCCTGAAATCTTCAAAACCCTTCCCTGAGGAAGAGCATTTGGATGAACTTCCCTGAATAGATAAAGAAAGCAAGACTCAGAGAAGGAAAATGACTTGCCCACGGTCACACAACTGGTAAACAGAGGGGTTTGAATGGAAGGCCAAGTCTGCAAGGATTGAAAGTCCTGTTTTTTCTATTCTTTCATGCTCCTATATGGGGCAGTTGAGTGTAATGGCTAATGGGCAAAGGGTACACATTCTGCCTTTGGAGACAGATGTACATTCTATCATTAACTCTGCCTGGCTCAAGCTCTGTGGCCTCGGGCAATTTAATTTAAAAAATTTTTTTTACATTTTAAAATTTATTTTTGAGAGACAGAGAGAGGCAGTGCGAATAGGGGAGGGTCAGAGAGAGAGGGAGACACAGAATCCGAAGCAGGCTCCAGGCTCTGAGCTAGCTGTCAGCACAGAGCCCGACATGGGGCTCAAACCCACAAACCATTAGATCATGACCTGAGCCTAAGCCAGATGCTTAAGTGACTGAGCCACCCAGGCGCCCCTAACTTTTTTTTAAGTTTATTTATTTTTGAGAGAGAGAGAGAGAGGCAGGGGAGGGGCAAAGAGAGAGGAAGACAGAGAGAATCCCAAGCAGACTCCACATTGTCAGCACAGAGCCTGATGCAGGGCTTGAACTCAAGAACTGTGAAATCATGACTTGAGCTGAAATCAAGAGTTGGTTGCTTGAGCAACTGAGCCATCCAGGTGCCCTACTTCTTATTTTCTTCACCTCTATTGATGAGGATTAAGAATTGTTTTTTGTAGCCATAGGATAGTTGGGGGGATTTTAGGAGATTTTGTTTAAAAGCACTCAATGCCCAGCATATGAGCGATGGAAAATGTTGGCAATACTCTGTTCCCAAAGAGTAAACCAGCTTGTTTCCCAGTTCCTTCTCAAAGCACTGCATCAACCTTCATCTTCCCCAAGCCACTCAGAACTCTGCTAGTATCAATGCCCTTGCTTCATTAAAAATAGGAATCCTGATAATAGCCAAACGTTTTTGTGCATCACCAAATGCCTGGCATTGCAGTAAGTGGTCCATCCACTATCACCATCTCTCATTTAAACGGAGTGGCCAAGGCCAAGTCTTGCTGTCGAAGGGACGCTCAGTCCCTGCTGTTAGTGGCTGCTTGAAGGCAAAATGAAACTCATCCTCCACTTGCTCGAGGCACAGCTGTCACAGCAACAAGTACCATTTGTGGCGGGCTCATCACAAGTTAGGCGCCCTATTTTGTGCATTACTAAGCTCAAGGAATCCTTCCAGCAAGTGGCCGCTACAGACTCTATTTTACTGCTAGAGAAACTGAGGCCTAGGGAAGGTAAGTAAGTGGCTGTTCTAGCTCTTTTGGTTCAAGGTGGACCATAATTTACGTAACACACGTCTGAACCTAATGCTTACAATGAAAAGTCCCTCCCTGTGAATTGCAAGGATGCCTTGCTTTGGGAAGTAACTACCCCTTGGCAGGCCTGCTTTGTTAATTCAGTTCCTGGGGTCCAGTTTCCCCAAATCTTGGTATTTCAGAATGGGACTCTGGCTATGAACAGGACGGTTTCACACTAAAGATCAGGAAATCCTGGCCTGAAGAGGTGAAGGAAACTGACCTAGGACACACAGTCTGAACAGCACCCAAGCTGGGACTCGAATCCACTGCTCTTTAGCCTGGGGCGGCTCAGTTTTTAAGCAAACGGGTGAAGGGCTTTGCCCAGGAAAAAGAAGGGAAGGACCTTATATCTTTTATTTCCTCACCTGCAAAATGGGGTCAAGATGGAACCTCCTTGAGTAGTGGTGTGGCCCAGTCCAGAGACACCACCCTGTGCTAGGAATGCGACAATGGAAAGTACAGGGCGGGCCTGAGCGCTGGCAGTCCCCAGAAGTGGAGGTGGGAGGGGGCGATGGGAGCAGGAGCCGAACTTCGGAAGCCAGACGCGGGAGTTCGAGAACTCAGGGCGGGGCCTAGAGGTTTACGAGTTTAGATAGGCAGTGGGCGGGGCCCCTGTGATGCTGAGACTAGGGTGGCCGGCTCAAGGGTGCGGCTTCTAGAAGCGGGGAGGGGTTTTGTGGCGCTATTGGGCCAGTTCGGTAGCAATGGGAGGGTAGGCGGGCTTAGGGAGCCAGGAGGCCGGCTAAGGGTTTGGCTGGGGCAGTGGGCGGGGCTCAGCGGAGCTGATGTTCCGGTTTGGAGGGGCTCTGGGAATCTTTGAGGAGCTAGAAGATCTGGCCCTGCAGAGCCAAGCGGGTCAGTGGGCGGAGCTCTAAGAATGCCGCTCCCGGAGCAGTGGGCGTGGCCCTCTGGCTAGTTGACTAATGGGCGGTGTGTGTGCCTAGGCATCACCTTCCTCCGCAGTCCGCCGGCATCCCTCGATGCGACCTGAGGGGGCGCTAAGGAGAGCGGGGCGTGGAACGAGGGGTGGGACGTGGGCTTCCCCTCCCGGAAGTGGGTGTGGCGCTCCGCAGCCTGAGGACCCTTTGGTTGGGCGCGGCGCGGCGCGGGGGCGGGGTCTGCGTGCGGCGGCGGTGGCGGCGGTGGCTGCCCTC
>NC_043713.1:72630273-72704020 GCF_006229205.1 Suricata suricatta
TGCAGCGGGGACTTCGGCGGCGGCGGCGGCGCCTCAGGCACTTCGGCCCTGGTGAGCGGCGCGCGCCCGGCGGGGCCACTCGGGAGCGAGCCGGCTGGCCGACTGGCCCTCTCAGCATGTGCGGGCGCCGGCTGACAGGAGCCGGCGGGGCGTGGAGCAGGGCCGGGTGGAGCGGAGTGGGCTGTGGTGGGCGCGCGGGGCGCGGATCCTTGGGCCGGGGCTCCCCCGGCCGGTGTGCAGCGTGTTGGAGCCCGAGCTGATGGCCGAGGTTCGGGACCGAATCGCTTGGCCTGGGGAGAGTGAATCGGGGTCCCTTTGGGAGGAGGCTGCCCAGGGAAGGCTTTCAGGGCTCCAGATCCCTCCGGATCGAGCGAGGAGCGGCGGGTCGAGTGGGGACCGGGCTGCCCGAGGAAGGATTTGAGGGACTCGCCTGGCTGGGTGGGGCCTGGGGTGGGGAGGGGTGGGGGGGCTGCTCGGAGCTAGGGCGCCCAGCCGGGGGGCGCCGGGCCGGGGGGCGGGGTTTGAGCTGCCCTGGGGAGCCAGTGCCGGGAGGGGGTGGCCGGGACCGGGGCAAGCTGGGGCCCTGCGTAGGAGGGGCGAGGGTGGCGGTCTGGCCTGAGGACTGCTGGCTGTGGGTGCGAGGCCAGCTCCGGGCCCTGAAGGTCTAGCTCGGGGGGTCGGGAAGGGCGGGGCACCGCTGGATCTGGAGTAACGTGGGTGGGGGGCAGCTTGGGAAGCAGCTGAGTCGGGCGGTGGGAGTGGCGGACTGGGAGGGCAGGGACCGGCGGGGTGGGTGGGGGGGTGTTCGGAGAGGAAGAACGGAGCTGGCACGCTACTTGCAAGGTCGGGGGCCAGGAGCGGCAGAGTGAACCGGGTGATTCAGAGATGTGCTCCCCCAATAGCGGAGCAGCTGGCGAGGGCCGCAGTCGAAAGGAGCGAGGTGCAGGTGGGGCTCCGCTGCGCCTAATTGACTGGAGATGAGGTCAGATGTTGAGGGTGGAAATGCAGGAACCCAGCTCCGCGCGCGTCCACACAGGCGCGTACGCACCAGCTCTCTGTCTCTCCGATGATTCGAATGTGTTAGGGGAAGTGGCAGGCTGCAAGGGAGAGCCGAGAAGAAAGGGGCTTCCTCTTGGAGGGAGGCGCTGGCCCTGCCGTCCTTTTTTGGGAGCGTTCAAAGGTTTTTTTTTTTTTTTTTTGATCGCTGGAAAAGGAAACGTAGGCTTTACGGCATCATGGTTTAGAATAACATCCTATATTTGGCCTTAATGTAGTCTGCCCTTGTTTTGTGGTGTCCAGAGTACTCGCTCTGCATGTTGCAAACGTAGGATTCCGTGTGCGAAGCAAATTGCAAGTTGTTCGTCTCCCCCAGGATTGGAGGATACAAAGGCCTTTCTTTCCTCTAAGACATTTACATAGAATGGAGTGTAGCGCGAGGTTTTAAACTGGTCTTGGGCGGTGACTGTCTTTTTTCGCGGTCAGTTATCACAGAATATTGGGCCCTCTTACCGCAGCCTTCCTGCCTGGGATTACATTCTAAAACAGTCCTTGTAGGGCTCTTAGTCACTCTATATAATAAGGCATTTCATTGTCCTTATCTGGCAGAACTCTCTCCTGACACCAGGGCTGCTAGAATAGACAAAAACATGATGAAGTATCAGCAGTTGCTTTGTACCGTCTGTTCATCTGTGGAGGCAAATAGATATCAGTCTATGTAACTTCACCCTCTGCATTCCCTGTAAAACTGAAGCAATGGGGGAAATCTGTTTTTGGACTTGATTCTGTGTATTTCAGAACACGTACTTAGAAGAAAGTAATTTTCTTTTTTGAGGGGAGGTACATTTCAGAGACACGGTCTGGGTGTGAAGTCTACCAGTAACCCTTGGGTTGGAGAGGTTCATAAAAAGGTGGAGGGTGGGAGTGAAATAAAACTGGGGATTGTGTGGTATGTGTTGTATGTGGCAGGTGATAGTCTCGTGTACTGGCGATTGACCAAAGATTTGTATAAAGGTTGGCTACACACCTTTTTGGCAAATCCAGAATGTGCCTCGTCCCTGGTTGTTTTTGATTATTTGTGGACGGTACATTAAAGCCTGATGAATTTTAATAGACAGGTACCAGTGTCTGTTGCACTGCACACAGCTGTCACTGCCCACAGTATTGGATTTTTCATGTTCATTAGTTACTTTGCAGATTGTGCCAATCAGCGTTTATGTCTATTAATTTACATATAGTTTAGAATTAGGTTCAGGGTGACAAAACACTGTCTATGCTTTTGATTTTTTTTTTTTAATTTTTTTGATTCACATTGTGTGCTTAATGTGCCTGTCACTTTTGGAATCCACTCCAGCCACGAGGAGGAGAGTCACCCCAATGCCTGTGAAACTATCAAAGGGGTAAATTATCAGCTCTCAGTGTGACTGGGAATGTAGAGATTCAGTTCTTGGTAATGGCAAATTGTTTTTTAGTGCTTTGATATATCACAAACTGGTACTTTAGAAACATATTGTTAACTGGGCTGTTTTACTTTGAATTTTTCGGAGGTGGAACAGTAATAAATTTGGCGTGCCTCTTGCATATCAGGGCAGAAATATATGCTTGTTTTTCATTTGGTGACTTCCCTGTGTTATCCTGTTTCTTAAGTTATAAAAACGGTTTCCTGATACTTCTCTTTTTCAACGTAAGATGCCTTTTCTGTATTAAAACATGGAAATCCTCATGAATATTTCAGTATGACCCAGTACCTAGAATCTTAAGTAATAGAATCTCTCTGGGTTTTCTTTGCCCTAGTTTGGATCCTTTAAAATGAGTGAACAGGATTCCGTACTTTTTTTTGAGAGCTTGTTTGTATTTTAATAGTGTATAATGGAATCTTTTTGTTTTATAACTGCCTTTTGAGATAGAATTCACATGCCATACAATTCACCCGTCTAAAGCGTACAATTTAGTGGGTTTTTTAAATTATATTCACTGCAATTTTAGAACATATCCATCAGTCCAAAAAGAAACCCCAGACCTATTAGCGGTCCTCCAACCCCCCCATTCTCATCTCTCCCCTGCCCTAGGCAACCACTAATCTACTTTCTGTCACTTTGAATTTACCTACTTGGGACATTTCATATAAATTTCATATAATCATTCAATATATGGTCTTTTATGTCTGTGTTTTAAAATTTTTTTTCGTTTATTTATTTTTGAGATAGGGACAGAGCACGAGCCAGGGTGGGGCAGAGAGAGAGGGAGACACAGAATCTGAAACCGGCTCCAGGCTCTGAGCTGTTAGCACAGAACCTGATGCAGGGCTCGAACCCACGAACTGTGAGATCATGACCTGAGCCAAAGTTGGATGCTCAACGGACTGAGCCACCCAGGTGCCCCTGTGTCTGTCTTTTAAATCATAATGTTCTTAACATTTATTTGTGTTGTAGACTGTATCAGTACTTTATTCTTTTTTTTTTAATGGTTGAATAATCCATTGTAAAGATATACCATGTTTTGTTGATCCATTCTTCAGTGGATGGACATTTGGGTGTTTCCCTCTTTTGGTCATTATGAATAATGCTGCCGTATGAACACTCCTGTACATGTTTTTATGTGAACATGTTTTAATGTCTTTGGAGAATTGCTGGGTCATACTGGACTCTGTGTTGCACTATTAGAGGAACTGCCAGACACTGTTTTCCAAGGTGGCTGCATCATTTTACGGTTCTGCCAGCAGTGTGTAAAGGTTTCAGTGTCTCCACATCCTTGTCACACTAGCTATTCTCTTACTGTTTGACTCTCGCCATCCTAGTGGGTGCGAAGCAGTATCTCATTGGTTTTGATTTGCATTTTCTGATGGCTAAGGACAGCCAGCATCTCCTGAAGTAATTAGCAGACAGTTGTATGTTTTCTTTGGAGAAATCTCTATTCAGATGCTTTTCTTACTTTTAAATTGGGTTATGTTTTTATTGTTATGAGTTACTTATATATTTTAGATTATACAGTACCTTACCAGATGTATGATTTGCAAAATTTTTCTCCAATTCTGTGAGTTGCCTTTTCCCTTTCCTTGATGGTGTCCTTGGAAGCACAAACATTTTTAATTTTGGTGACATCCAATTTTGCATCCAATGCTTAATTGAGTCAGAATTGATAATGGAGTTAAAAGTTATTTAGAACTTAAAGCAGCCCGTCATCAATATTTTGGTTATATAAATTAAAAGCCAAGTGTGTAAGGGTTAGGGAAAGACAGATAGTTCTAGATCAGAAAGGGTTCATCAGGAACATGTCATGGCCCTGCTGAAATCCTCTGGTGGCTTCCTACCTCCTCGTCTGTGGTTAAAGGTCAGGCTTCTTCACGTGGTTGTGGATCAAGGTGTCTCTGATTGCAGCCTGCCTCATCTCTCATTACTCTCCTACCTGTGTTTTCATCTTTGCTGCCACTTCCCAAACATCCCAGCCTTCAGCTCATTCCTGCACACCCCCATCCCTTCCATCTGCTGAATCCCAGTTGTCCTTTGGGATCATCCATGAGACCTTCCTCCTCCCTGTAGGTAGACATTGTCCTTGTCCTCATACATCCTTCATCCATCACTACTGTCTGCTACAAGGAGCTGGACCTGAACTTGAGCTTACTGTCTGAGAGGCACCTTCCATCGAAGGCAGGATGTGAGAGAGAAGTTCACATGCAAGGCAGACCGAGATTCCCTTGCTCACAAGCTGGGTCTGGCGTGCCTGTTGGGTTGTTTGCTGAATGAAGGATTATTGAAGTTAATTGGAAAGATTTTGAGGTCAGGGCATTTCTCTGATTATTATTTACATCTTTGTTGCCTGCGCTGAAGTAACATGGCACCAAAGTCCAACTCTTGCCAAAAAGTGGCTCAGACATAAAACGAAGTGTTTGAAGCATTTTTCCAAGGGCTGAACATTCTCGTCCAGCTTCTCTCCCTTTAATGAACAGTGATGACTGGTGCACAGCTTTCTGAGTAGGACAGATGGCCAGGGAACTTTTTTAGTATGGTAGGATCACCACACCAGATGCAGCAGGCAACCCTGCTGGTGTTGAATCCGTCAGTGCTGGAACTGCCTCTCTGTACACCTGATCGTGGGGATAAACTGGGTTTTCAGGGCACACGCTCTCTTGCTTTTCATTCTTTTTTTCCCATGCTCTCTTCTCTGAGAGCATCTGACTCAAGTAGTAGTCTTTAGTTATATTTCGGGTTCTTATGTTCACTTTTAATATTTTCATTGAAAATACTCCACTTAGCATCTTCTTAAGAATTAGGACAAACCAGTTGGCTTTTTGGGGAACGTTTCTTTTGTGTGTGTGTTCCTTAAAGTGGTTGGCTTATGGTAAGGTAGTAGAGACAGGAAAAGTAAATTTCATTTTTTTTTTCCATAATATTTTATTGTCAAATAGGAAAAGTAAATTTCAAAAAAAAAATTTTTTTTTAGTGTTTTATTTATTTTTGATACAGAGAGAGACAGAGCATGAGAGGGGGAGGGGCAGAGAGAGAAGGAGACACAGAACCGGAAGCAGGCTCCAGGCTCTGAGCTAGCTGTCAGCACAGAGCCTGACTCGGGGCTTGAACTCAGGAACGTGAGATCTGACCTGAGCCAAAGCTGGACGCTTAACTGACTGAGCCACCCAGGCGCCCCAAGAAAAGTAAATTTCAAATGTCTTTGTCTCTTTGGGCTCAATGCACCATCCCTCCCTTATGTAGTTTCTTGCTGCAAGAGTTTTATGTGCAAGGCACTGAGGAAATGAAAGGTGCAGGCCTTTGGAGCTGGACTGAGCTGGGTTCACTCTTGGCTCCACTTCTTACTAGGCGTGACTGACAATTACCTCACCTCCCTGAGCCTGTTTCCTCTTCTGTAGTGTCGGACGCTAATGGTGCCTTGCTGCGTTATCGAGTAGACAGTGAATAAATTTGTGTTCCCTCTGTCTTCACTCTAATGTCTGTTAATGAATGGAACTGGGGAGAATCAACTAGAGTAAGTTTAATACATTTTATTTCTGATATTAAGCTATTAATGTGTGAATTCCCACTCCCACCTCAGCATTTTAGACTTCAAATCAAAGTTGAATTACAGAAGAGGGGAAAATGTCTAATTTTAGGGTAGGAAGGTAAGATTAAAGATGAGGCAGGTGTTTTTTTGTTTTGTTTTGTATTTTTGCCTTCTGTCTGAATTGGAAATGTCTCTTTAGACAAGCTTCCCTTATTCAGGCCTCTCTTGTATTCAGTCTCAGTCTATTTTGAGGAAAAAGGTTTAGTTCCTGGAAAAGACTGATCTTTTTTTTTAGGGTTTGCAAGGAGATTGCGCTGCGGTGCTTGAGATTGTCATCTGGTTATGATGTGAATGGCAGCATTGTGGTCAACTGTAGCATTCTGTGTGGGAAAAGAGGGTCTGTAGTTTCATGGGATGCTAAATTGGGGCTGTCATTTGACTCTCACATTAATAACAAACACGGTTCCCCCTGTTTGCCACAGTAAAGGGGAATTAAATCAGATCAGTGCAGAGGTCAGGGTGAGAGAAACTGAAATACAGATGGAGGTAGGAAGGCTTCTATTTTGTATGACTAAAGGCAATACTTTCACAATATATGTCCTCCCCGTTTCGGGTTATGAAATTGTCTACACCTGTTTTTTTTTTTTTTAATTATGAAAATGGATCGTACCAGTGTCTTCCCACCTTTCTACGAATGTATCATTTGGGGGCATTGGGAGGTTATTTCTCAAGTCCAGAGGCCCTTATTCTGGCCTGCCCATGAGGACCAGCTGTAGACCTTTATAAATACAGTGCCTGGGCTTGCCTTCCCTGGAGACTCCGAATCACAGCCAGAGTGCAAAGTACCTTACTGGTCTACTCCACTTCTTGGCGATGAAGGGACTGCAGTCAGGAGCATGAGAGACTTGCCCGCCACCAGGACCTTAACTGTCCCTCCCCTCCTGCCCGAGCTGTCTTCCACCTCTTCCCATGTGTAGTGTGAATTCATTTCTAGAGTTGGTGCTGTTGATTTATACTGTTGCATGATGTTTTTTTTTAAACGGTGCGAACCCGCTGTGCTTTCTCTTTTTAGTCCTTGAGCGAATGCACCAGTTCCCTCTTAACCTTCTGCCCCGGTCTCTTGCCGGATCTCCTCACAGTTTTTACCTCTTCAGTTTATCACCACTGTCGGTGTTTGTACCAGTTTTCATGTGTTTGTGGGTTTTCGCACATCTTTAGATTGTACATGTGTTTGTTCACTATGAAGCTTGGCCCAGATTCTCAGGTTTTTTAAGATGCATTTTGGGGGAACTCAGAAAGACACTGAATCTCTTGGATGAGCCTTTGTTAGATTTGATTTTTCTAGTTTTAATGTAGAAAATCCCTTTTTATTTCTTCAGTCTTATAATCTGACCATTAGCAAGCAGCAAGTAAGTATCTCAAAAGTTCCCAAGGCCGGTTAGTATTGCGGAGACGCCTTTGCTCCGAGTCTTGCCTGAGTAGCCACCACCGCTGGGCCACATGGATATGCAGACGCTGATTCTGATGGGAGCCGCGCACACCCGGCGCCGGCGCTGCACCGAGTGTAGCAGGCAGCGTGAAAACCCTCTGGGGTCAGCAGGTGAAGACATCCTCACAGTGTGGTCACTCTGTCTCCGCGGAACCGGGACCTTCTGGGAACCTGGGCATAGGGCAGTTTGGTGCAACAGCCTTTTTTTTGGCCCATTGTGGAATCAGATCTGTGTTCCCATGTTCTGACGGCTGCCGAGGTCTTTATCCTGAATGAACAAAGCTGTCGTTTTTCAGTTTGGTGAAAGGCCATACACACACGTGGGAAAGGAAGTGTAGGGGGAGCGAAGTCTTTGAGAAGATATTTTCCACTCTGGATATGGTGGGGGTTCTTGAAAATAATTCCCAAGCACCCCTCCTTAGCACAAAGGTTTAATCACTATTGTTTGCTTACTGCACATGAAAGATACTTAAATTCCTTTTCATAATGGTCAAGCATTCTTTTCTGGTTAAAGATTCTAATTCCTTCCATTCTTAGGAACTTAAAGAATTGAGGCTGACTTAGTATAAAAACCCAAATGCTGCCTGAGTGGTGACCGAGGCACACATGTAAACTTGAGCTCTCATCTCCCTTCAGCAGAAGAATTTTATTGGGAGACTCATCACTTTGTAAGCTAGATGGCAAATTAATTTTGTGGTTAGTAGTGTCTTTAGCTTAACGTTGTCATCCTAGTTTTTCTTGGCAAGCCCGAGTGAGGCCTCAGCCAACGAGTGCTGGCCATAGCTCTTTGGAGTGGTATTTAATAAGATGCATATTGTCTGTTTTAGAAGCAGAGTAACCTTAGGCTTTCTTATTTGAGTGGTTGCTGCTTTACAGTGCCATTTAGGAAGAGATAAGTTGGAATTTTTTTTTTTTAATACCTTGAGACTTCCAGTTTGTTCTTATGCAGTGCAGAGATAGCTTGCATGCCCTGAGCTCAATTACATTGTCGAGTGGAACAAATAGTGCATAATACCTGCAAAGGATAGTTGTGAACCATGCGGTTTTCTGAAACAGAATGGTTGAGGGCCCAGATGCAGTTTCTGTTTTGCAGACGCTGTGTACATTCAGTCCTCTACCCAGAACTGGGTTGGGTGCCAAAGTGGAACTCAGTTATTTGGAACTCAGATGGCATGGCATTTTTGGTATAGACTCCGTGTTATAAGCGGTGGGTAAGTTTCCAGCCTAGACTGAAGAAATCTGCTTAATTCATAGCACAGGTTTTTAAATTCTTTTCCTTTCTTTGTTTTTAAGTTTATTTATTTGGGGGGGGGCAGAAAGAGGGAGAGAGAGAATCCAGGTTTATTTATTTGAGGGAGGGACAGATAGAGAGCGAGAGAGAGAGAGAGGCAGAAAGAAAGGGAGAGACAGAATCCCGGGCAGGCTCCACACTGTCAACGCAGAGCCCCATGTGGGGCTCAAACTCCTGAACCATGAGGTCATGACCTGAGCCAAAATCAGGAGTTGGATGCTTTAACTGAGTGAGCCACCCAGGTGCCCCAGGGTTTTAAACTCTTAGTGGTGAGAGTGGAATCCTGGGTCCTGGGAGCTGGGAGTCCTGCGAAAAAGGATGGAGCCATGTTTACCCCCACCAGCCTGTGGTGGCATCTAGTGGCCTCTTGCCCCAGTGGCCCATGCTTCATCCTCCTTTCTTAAATTGAAACTTCTCCCCTGGGCAGGCGGATCTCCTTTAGTAGTAAAGCAAAGGATTCCAGTGCATTTTCCCTAATGTGCCCCTGGGCAGCCATAGTTACTGCTAGACTACCACGTTGATCAGCACTCAGGTGACGACGGGCTTTAACTGTATTATTCTTCTCATTATCCCTTAGCTCTCTCAGAGGTACAATATCAGTATTTTTAAAAAGGAGATTCCTTTTGATAGATCAGCTCTCTGAAATTTTGGCATTCAGTCAGCATAACAAGGTTTCGAGGGGAAAGTTGAACAGAGTCGTGTGGGATCAGGCACGGCCCTTGTAGAGGCTGCCCCGATGCCTATCAGGAAGAAGCCTGCCCGCTTTTGGACTGTTCCCTCTAAAACCGTTCATCTGGTAAGTCCCTCCGCTGCCGAAATACCCGTGATCCCTTTTTTTTCCTCTTTCCATTTGGAAACCACCCTTGAAAGGGTCTTAGGTTTGAGCACTGACTTGGTTTCTTTGACCTTTGAAAAGTGGATCAGGGCAGGGTAATGGCTGTAAATTGGGTCGGCTTGTACTGGCTAGAGCTACGCACTGATGCCTCTATATTTCCATTCCCTTGTAAACTTTTTAAAAGTAATTTCCGTGCTTAACATGGAGCTGGAACTCACAACCCTGCGATCAAGAGTCGCATGCTCGACTGACGGAGCCAGCCAGGCGCCCCTCGAGTGTATAATTCTTGATACTGAATTCGCTGTGGGGACTGAGCTCCGTGGGAGTTGAGAGGACAAGATGTTGGAGAGTCAGTATCTATGGGACATGGGGTTGAGGCCCTGCCCGAGGGTGTGCAAAACAGCACGTGACTGATTTGGAACAGGTGTACTAGAGGAGGCGTGTAAGGTGGATAGAGAAGAGAACTGGATTGTGGGAAGTCCTAATACAGTATACTTTTACACAGTGCATTTAGGTAAAATGTAATAAATATAGTTTAGGTGTGGAGTTACAAAGGTCGGTGAAAATATAATTTGCGGGTGTCACTCATGTTAATGATTCCTGTGCTAATGTGAATTATATTTTGGGTTAAATGGGTGGAAATTTAAAAATAAGTTATCTGTATGGAATTATTATTTTTCGGTTTGTGAAAGTGAACAGCAATACCACTATATTCCGCGTTCCTTGAAGGCAGAGAATGTCTTACGTGGTCTGTGCCTCTGTTTCCCAGCATGCTGCCTGGCCCATAATAGGTGCTCAAGAAATAATAGTTGGAACAATTGAATTTCAGTTTTATGTGATACACTGTGATAGAGATTGTCAGTCTTCCTTCCGACTTTACAGAAGATGAAGATAATGAAGGAGATGGTTTCTTTTTCTTTTTTTCTTTTTTCTTTTTTTTAATGTTTGTTTATTTTTGAGAGAGCGAGCGAGCACAGTGAGGGAGGGACAGAGAGAGAGGGAGACAGAGGATCCAAAGTGGGCTCTGCTGACAGCATCACGTCCGACTTGGAGCCCCAACTCATGAACTGCAAGATCATGTCTTGAGCCGAAGTCAGACATTCAACCAAATAAGCCACCCAGGTTGTCCCGAAGGGGACATTTTCTATGGTGTAGAAGGATTGCTAATTGTAAGCATTTGTTTATTAAATTATGATAATCTAACCCTATAATTTTTATTATAAATACTATAAGCAGTACGTGGTGTGTATGTACACATTTATTTATTGAAACGTGTTATTTGTACGGCAGATTTTGGAGTTCTGGTTATTTAAAGCCTGAATTCTGATGATGAAGAGGGTTACGTTACCTACTGGCGCTTCATTACAGATGTACCTGAGTTCTTGAATAAGTTGAAAATATTGGTAGCATGGGGTTTTTAGGTCTTCATTTTGTAGTTTGGTTAGCGACTTGGACGTTAGAAACAATTGAATATAACATCAGAGTGGAAGCGTGTTTTCATTTTGTGAGTTTTTGCCAAAATACGTATGAGAAGAACCATTATTTGTATCAGGATGAAGATTTAAAGTTAAGGTAGCCATCGAAAAAATGGAGTTTCCCTTTCCTGTTGTTCACTTCTCAAGTTTCTTACCCTTCAATGCTGGCTCCTAGGCCAGCGCCAAAGAAGTCACCTGAGGGATCTAAGCTCATTCCAGTGGCTCCCGGAGCTCCAAGATTTTAATATGTTTGGATTCATTTGACTTGAGAAATTGACAAGAAATGGGTAAATTAAAATCGCACAAATTGTATACCATTCCAACTGTTGAATCATTTGGGAGTTCATTTGTGCAGTCTTAGAATTTGAAAAACTATAGCTTTTGGTTTGTATCATATTAGTGATGAGTGATCACAAAACAATTGTTTTGTAATTGTGATAAGAGATCATAAGAATTGTTTTGTAGGGACACCTGGCTGGCTCGGTCAGAGCATGGAGACTCTTGTTCTTGTAGTCATGAGTTCAAGTCCCACATTGGGCATAGAGCCTTAAAAGAAAAAAAAAACACTTGTTTTGTAATTGTGTTTGTGTATGGTGTATGTGTGTATTTCTGGCAGTTTTTAGAGATTACCAAATTACAAATGTAGTTTTTTTTGCTTGTCTGTTTGCTATAAATGCAGTCTTTTAAAAAAGTATTAGGGATGGGAAGCCCCCTGATATTTCTGCTAGTTTTCTACTTACAATGCTTTAAAGAGGATTCTTCCTATTTTCTTTTGAGGAAAAGTAACTTATAGTTTCTCTTTTAGTTATAGTCTAACTAATTTAATAGAAAGAATTGACTATGGGGGCGCTTGGGTGGCTCAGTTGGTTAAGCGTCTGACTTCAGCTGAGGTCATGATCTCACTGTTTGTGAGTTCAAGCCCTGCATTGGGCGCTGTGCTGACAGCTCAGAGCCTGGAGCCTGCTTCAGATTCTGCGTCTCCCTCTGTCTGCTCCTCCCTCACTCATGCCCTGTCTCTGTCTCTCAAAAGTAAATGAACATTAAAAAAAAAAATTAAGAAAAGAATTGACTGTGATTTTCTTTTCAAATCATCATACACTTTGGAAGGAAGATAGATTTTGGCGGTAGGGTTGTGTTAGTTTTGTTAGCTAAGGCTACTAAAAGGTATAGAATATTCACTCCCAAAATACCCCAACTGTGTCCTCCCCGAAGAAGGCTTTTTTTGTTTGTCTCACTTCCCTGGAGATTTTTTCATTTTATTGGTGAAATGGGATGTATGGTGTTTTTTTCCTGAAGAACTGAGACCTTTGGAAGGTATTAGGTGGTGGTAAAGTATTTATTTAGTAGTAATTACATTTTCCCCAGTGGAGTTGCGTTCACAGTTTCTTGTATTCTGTTGTAGATATTGATATTCTGTAGGTTTCTTTGCCCCCTACTCCTCTTGAAAAGAGGTGTGGTGGTAAGGAAGTAGTTTGTAATTTTTTCAAGTTTATTTTGAGAGAGAGAGAGCAGGGGAGGGGCAGAGAGAGAAGGAGACAGAGAATCCCAAGCAGCCTCCTCACCATCAGCACAGAGCCCGACGTGGGGCTCGAACCCACAAACCATGAGATCATGACCCATGACCCATGACCTGAGCTAAAATCAGAAGTCAGACGCTTAACCAACGGAGCCACCCAGGCCCCCAATATTTTGGAATTTTTTACCAAAAAGGATCAGACAAAATGTTTTGCCCTAAGGTGCAGTAAGATTTTAAGAGGTATACTTTGCGAGGCGCCTGAGTGGCTCAGTTGGTTGGGCCTCGGACTTCGGCCCAGGTCATGATCTCACGTTCATGTGTTCGAGCCTCGCGTCAGGCTCTGTGCTGACAGTTCGGAGCCTGAAGCCTGCTTCCGATTCTGCGTCTCCCTCTCTCTCTGCCCCTCCCAGCTCATGCGCTGAATCTCTCTGTCTCAAAAATAAATAAAACATTTTAAAAAATTAAAAAAAAAAAGAGGTATACTTTGCTATTTCTATAGGATGTCTGAAAATTCTGGATACATAGGGAGATTTATATTTAAAGAGTGTTATGGGGTGCCTGGGTGGCTTAGTTGGTTAAGCATCCGACTTCGGCTCAGGTCATGCTCTCATGGTTCGTGAGTGCAATCGAGCCCAACATTGGGCTCTGCGCCGACAGCTCAGAGCCTGGAGCCTGCTTCAGATTCTGTGTCTCCCTCTCTCTCTGCTCCTCCCCCATTCATGCTCTATTGCTGTCCCAAAAATAGTGAACCTAAAAAAATTTATACTTAAAGAGTGTTAGTTTAATTTTGAAATTGCGTGCTCAGTATGTTTACCTTCAAGCTCTGGGCACATCTGTGGGCAGAGTATCTTCATTAAAGCCATGGATCCAGTTATTAATCTGAAAAGGGACAATAATTTAAGTTTTTCTCTATTCTTTTTTCCCTTTTCAAATACACTACTTGCAAAGAGAAGGCTCTGGGGAGCTAGTCCTCAGAGGTGGTTCTTTGCCCTAAATGTTGACTCCTTCTGTGTGCACTGCTGCATCCCAGCATTTGCCATTGGGGCACATCCATGGCCGTGGGAATATTTGATTGTCACGTGTCCTCCAGCAGATTGTAAGCTGCTTGAGAACTAGGGCCAGGCCTCCTTGCTTACCATTGCGTCTGCCATGTCTATCATGATGCCCAGCACGTGATCAAAGCTCAAAAAATACTTGTTGAATAAATGAATGGTGAAAGACCTATTCAGCATTCACAGTTGAGTGTATGTGTTGTATGTATGTCCCTGTGAGTTCTAGAAACTAATTGAGTTCTCAGTGAATTGTGTGTCTTTTATTGGGGGCGGTGTGTGGATGGATCCCAGTGAAAGAAGTGTTTTGTATTGACTTGTATGTAGGCTTCAGGTTAAAATAGAACCATAGAATAATAACGTATTTTAGTTGTTCATTTTATGGATGAAGAGACCAGCAACCGTAGGACCAAAAATGATTTAGTGGTTAAGTGACTGTGTCAGGATAAACTTGTGTCTTGTATCTGAGCCGTGGTTTTTCTACTCTACCTCACTGTCCCCTTGCAACATTGTCAGAAGTGTGTGTTTTTAGTCATAGCCCAGGGCACAGCACATTTAGAAGGGAAGACTGAAATTCTTCAGTGGAAGGTGATTACTTTGTTTTTTGACATTGTGAGTTTCATCTGTGACTTAGCCTTTAAAAAGGTGCCTTAGGGGCACCTGGGTGGCTCAGTTGGTTGGGCGTCCGGCTTCAGCTCAGGTCATGATCTCACCGTTCGTGGGTTCGAGCCCCACGTCGGGCTCTGTGCTGACAGCTAGCTCAGAGCCTGGAGCCTGCTTCGGATTCTGTGTCTCCCTCTCTCTCTCTGACCTTCCCCTGCTCACACTGTCTCCCTCTGTCTCTCAAAAATTTAAAAAAAAAAATTTTTTTTTAAAGGTGCCTTAAAAAAACCCCTAAGACATATAGGAGTCCAGTAATTTCATTTCCTGGTTCAAGTATATTGGTAAAGAATTACTAAAATTTTATTCCAGGAGTAACTCCATCTGACTAAGTGGTGGAAACAGACCTAGCAAGTTTGAACAGTCATACACTAAGCTTTTAGCAGTAGTTGATAAGAGAAGTAGGCCATTAATGTAGAGAGAGTATTTCGAAACACATTCATTAAATTTCAAGTGAGGTTGCCGGGTCAGTCATGTCTGTGAAAGTTCTGTAGTTGATCTGAGAACTCTTGGGATTAATTTGGCTCTTTGATGAGAAGAGGCAGAGTTCAGCTTCTCAGACTGGTCTCTTGTGGTGCACTTGAGGGAGGCGCAGCCTCCGAATCGGACCCACAGCCGGCTCCGGGCAGGTAGTGCCTGCGTCTCCCTGTCTCTGTGATGGAGACTAATTACGCAATTCTTCAAAGCTCCGGGGATGGGCAGAGGTGGTTGTGTTTATGAAGATGTTGCCGATAAGCAGCAAATTGGGAGAATATGAGGGATAGTAAACATGTCATCCTTGCATATTGTCGTAGGAAAAATCTCTTCTTCTGATAGTGCAGCAAAAAAGTATATTTCTGTCATTGAAGCACGAGAGATGACCTCTAAAATCTTATAATTTCATGTTTTAGTAACTAAAATTTCTGTAATGTATGTCATTATTATATTTTAAGTGAGTTACAGGCCCTATGAGGGTATCTTTTAGTTGATAAAGGGTTTCTTTAATACAAGTGTGAGAATTTCAAGAATTTTATGGTTTGCACTTAAGATCTTTACATGTTGCTGTCTTGATGTGCATATGCTGATTTCATTTCTTTTTTTAAATTTTGGCTTTATGGAGGTATAGTTGACAAAATCATAAGATATTTGAAATGCATATTATGATTTGATTTATGTTCTGTAGCTCGTTTCATGGCTTGTCTGACTTCATTTTTCGTAGTCATTTTCATAGCTTCCTGTTCTACTCCAGATCATCAGTGAGCCTTTGAGTCACTGTCAGTCCACTGGCCCCAGCTCTTCTCTGTAACACGTTCCTAAAATGAGTACAAAATTGCAAAACGTAAGAGTTATTTTCTTAGAAAGCTTAAATATAAACCGATTCATTATTTCTCCCCTTTTGGAAATTGTCCTTGATATATAGATTTCTAGCTCTTTATGAATGTCCTTTTGTGTGTGTGTTTTGGACCATTGAGCACATAGTCCTCTGGCATTATTAGGCCTAAGGGTTTTCAGACCGAAGTAAAGATTTGCTTCCTTTGGCATACTTAGTGCTCTCTGTCGGTTTCTCTGTATTTGAATGTTTACAGCCAATTTCTATATTACATAAAATGTGAGCAAAACGCAATTTCATATTTAAAAATCGCACAAACAGGCCTAGCAGACCCGTGAACTGCCGAGGCGTCACCCCATGAGAGAGCTCTGAGTGGCATTACTGGCTGACATGGGAAAGCCAAATTGTGTGTGACGGGGAGTTGATCATTGAAAAAGCATGAAAGTTCAGGAGGCAGAGAGTTGAACTGCCCTGTACTTTGTGGTTCAAGGTCACTGTGTCTCTCCAGAAGTCTTTTATCTTTGGACAAGTCACATAATGTTTCCGCACCGAAAATGAAGGGCCTGGAATTGATGAACTTTGGAACCTTTTCCACTCCAGGCTTGGTGGATCTGACTTGTGGTTTTTGGTTTTTGTTTTGTTGTTGTTGTTGTTGTTCCTGGAAACATTTAAAAGCTGAAATGATGACGGGTTATGAATCCAAACAAAGTGCATTTATAATTGATGCCTCACTCTTGGCGTTTTGCCCGTGACCTGGGTGGATAATGATGATGGGATGGCACTAGTTGGGAGTCTGTAATGAGGACGCGTTTTCCTGCTTCATTCATACTGTTCTCCATGTCACCATAGGCTGGACCAACATCAAGGCTGTTCCATACTTGCAGTCAGTTGTCATAAGTACTTGGTCAGCAGTTTTTCTAGAAAAAAAATGCACACCATATTTTCCAGCACCTCAGTGTCATTAGTGGGTCCAGATCTCTTTTAGCCGTAGCTGCTGTGTGTGAGGTCTGTTGTGTATCTGACTTTCTGTTGTGCTTTATAAGAGATGTTGCATGTGGTCTTATTTCTTCATTGTTAAAACAGCTTCTATTAAAGTAGGTAAGTTACGTATACTTTTTTTGTTTAGGAAAATTCAAAAGAGCTCAGCCATCTCCTATCCGGAATTGATGAATGTTGAATATTTGCACTTACCCAGAGCACCTCCCGTATTTGCTTTGGGTGTCTGCTCTCTTTGAATGTGTATTCTACGTAGGCTTACATATTCCATTTCCAGCTTCTTAGAAGCAATTTTAACTGTTGGTATTGCCATTTAAATAGCTCGGTTTCAGACATTTGTTTCCTCATCCACTCTCTGAGTTGGCATTTTCTGTTAAATAATGCATCCGATTTCTCCCACGTTAGAAAGTGCCTGCCATAAAAGCAACAGCTTAGAGGGAACGTGTTCTTTCCCTGTCGGGACGTTCTGGAGTCCTCCTGTGGTGGCTGCTGGCTCGGGAACATTTTGTGAGCACTTGAGTAATGGATGCTCTGGAATAGTCTCAGCAAACGTGCTGGGCAGGATTTTGCTACTAGTAGGGGTTTTCCTGTATGTGTTCCTAGCAGGATGTGTTTCCTTTCATATGAACCATAGAAATACATCTGCTGGAATCTTTAAACAGATAACTTCTCAATAAACAGGAAAATGTCAAAATTGTGGTCATTTTTTATGAGATTGATGGAAGTAGACAGAGAACAGAGAAAAATGTAGTAACATTTACTCAGGTGTTTTGAGTGTATTTGATTTGGTACCATTACAGTATAAACACCCTGTCTTGTCTACAGTTTCTCGTCCTAAACATCCAACACATTTCTTGTATGGCCTGTGAAATAAATTTTCTGTGTATAACTTGGCAGTACTATAAGACTTTACACTCTCCTCGAGGTTGGGGATTATCAACTGACTATATGATGGAAGTTTTATTCTGAGGGTGATTTTTAGCAGACTTTCCTCTGATGCTTACCTGGGGGGCCTGGCTGGCTCATTCGTTAGAGCATGCGACTCTTGGTCTTGGAATTAGGCATTCACGCCCCACGTTGGGTGTAGAGATTACATAAAAATAAAATCTTTAAAAAGTAAAATAAGTCCTTAAGCCATAGAGATAGACCTTATTTTTAACAGCTTGTTCTTGGTTAAGATGATCACCCAACATGTGAAGAAAGTTTTGGTGTTTTCTTTTTCCTTAGATGAGCTGTTAAGTATTGTGAATGTCAGTAGTCTGCTTTTAGATTTTTATTTGAAGCAAAAACAGGAGTAGATTGCTGGAATCTTTGTGGAAATAGAAAGTTGTACAGGAAATTTCCATTTGGAAAGAAAATGGAACATAAATTTGTGCAGCCACGATGGAGGCGCCTAAAAAAATTAGAAGTCGGATTACCTTATGATCCAGCAGTTCCACTCCTGCCTGTTTATCCAAAGGAAATGAAATCACTGGCTTAAAAAGGAATATATGCGCTCCCACGTTCATTGTAGCGTTATTTACAATAGCCAAGATTTGGAAACAATCTAAGTGTCCAATCAACAGATGAATTGATAAAGAAAATGTGGTATGTCTATATGAATTGCAATTATATTTATGTATAGATATAAACGTATATGTGTGTATATAGAATATATAAGTCAGACAAAGACAAGTACTGTATGATATCACTTAATGTTTTTTAACAAAAACCAAAACAGAACTCCTAGAACCAGAACAGAAGTGGGGGGAGTGAGGTGCATGAAATGGGTGAAGGTGATCAAAAGGTACAGACTTCAAATTATAAGATACCTAATCTTGGGGATGTAATGTACAGCATGGCAACCACAGAAAACATAAAGAACTTAAAAAAAATAAAGTTATGGTAATAGTCGCTGGACAGTGAAGACGTAACTCTTAATCCTCGTTTCTGGTGTTCAGTATTACGTGGGGATTTGGGCAGGGGAGGTGACTGCGCATGTTTGTAAAGTAGAGTCTCAACTACACCCCAGATAGGGCATTTCATAGTTGAGCCTATGCTCTCAACCTGTTCTCACATTATCCTTCAAGGACCTCGGTTTTTATTATCATGAAAACCATTTTAGGATAGTCCCAGTCTTATTAGAAATATGGGTAGAATGATAACTTTCATATCGTAAAGCCTTAGGTAAGGTTTGTAATTCTACCCTTGGTGGAAGTGAAAAACCACGCTGCATTTTCTCACATCGAAAATTAACTTATTTTGAAATTTGTAAACAATTCTTAGATTTGCTTAATGAATGACTTATTGCTACATTTTCTCCACTGCTGTGACGATCCTGCAATTGCAAAGAAAGAGCCCTACACATTTTTAAGAATTTGTACTTGAGAGACCTAATGAGCAGGCAACTTCTCCAGGGTTCAACTCTGACAAGACATTTAAAATTATACCTAATATTTCTTTGGACTTTGTGTCTGTTGTATTACTTCAGGATTTTTTCATTTACTTTTTTATTTTTACTATAATTGTTAGATTTCTGTATAAAGTACCTTAGTTCTATAATTTGGGACAAGATTATTTAATAAAAGAACTAAGATTGGATGATAGGATGTTTTAATTTGGAAATTCATAGCTGAGCATTAAAAAAAAAAACCAGTGAAACACTAATGCCATTTGATAATGCAAGCAGCTCTCTTGAGAGGAGGGGGTTTTTCTATTTGAGACAGATCTTATTTTTTCCTTTAAGGGGAAAATTGAAGTGTTGTAAATACCATGCTGAGGGAGGAGAACATAAATTTTGTGACGGGTCTTTGATAACTGGATGCTAGTTCTCTTAGGTGAAAATTACACTCTTGGCCCATAATCAGCAGGGAATTGATTTGGATCTTTTCCTTTCAGGTAGAGAAACCGACTAGGGAGCTCTTAAATAATAATTGCTGACATTTATTGGACAGCACTTATTATGCTTCAGATTCTATGCTGGGTACTTGGCAGACATTTAAAAAAAACTGCTTTGTTGAGATATACAGTAGTCCCTTGAACAATGTGGAGGTTGGGGAGACTGACCCCGCTTCGTGCAGTTAAAAATATGTGTATATAACTTTTGGGGTGCTTGGGTGGCTCAGTCTGTTAAGCGTCTGACTCTTGGTTTCAGCTCAGGTCATGATCTCACGGTTCATGAGATCGAACCCCCCATAGCGGGCTCTGTGAGCCTGCTTGGGATTCTTTCTCTCCCAGTCCCTCTGCCCCTCCCCCACTCATACTCGCCTTCTCTCTTTCTCCCTCTCTCTCTCAAAATAAATAAACTTAAAAAAATGTGTACATAACTTTTGACTCCCCCAAAACTTTACTAACAGCTACTGTCGACAGGAAGCCATGCTGATAACATACACAGTGGATTAGCACATATTTTGTATTATATATATCATATACTATAGTCTTATAATAGAGTAAGCTAGAGAAAAGAAAGTGTTTTAAGAAAAATTTAAGGCAGAGAAAAAACATTTACAGTCCTGTACAGTGTTTACTGAAAAAGATCTGCAAGTGGACCCGTGCAGTTTGAACCCATATTGTTCCAGGGTCACCTGTAATACACATACACCATGCAGTTCACCCATTTAAAGCATACAGCTCAATGGCTTTTAGTAAACACATTCACAGATATGTGCAGCCTTCACCATAGTCAGTTTTAGGACATTTTCATCACCTCAGAATGAAATCCTGTACTTGTCAGCTGTAACCTTTTGTTCTCCTATTGTCATTCCCTCCACCCACCCACCCACTCCCCCACAACCACTGATTTATTTTCTCTCTCTGTAAACTTGCCTATTCTGGACTTTGAGATGAATGGAATCCTAATATGTAGACTTTTATGATTGGCCTCTTTAACTCAGCGTAATATTTTCAAGGTTCATCTAAGTTGTAGCATTTATTACTACTTCATTCCTTTTTATTGCCAAATAATATTTCATTGTATGAGCGGGTCACATTTTGTTGTCCCACTTTTCTGATGGATGTCCAGCCAATGGGCTGTTTCCACCCTTTGGCTGTTGTGAAATATGCTGCTAAGAACGTTCATGTACAAATATTTGCTAGAGTACTTGTTTTTAATTCTTTGGGGTGTATTTCCAGGAGTGGATTTCTGGTCATATGGTCACTATTTAATCATCTCAAGAACTGCAGACAGGTTTCCAGAACAGCCGCGCCATCTCATTCCTGCTGGCAGCGGATGTGTGTTCTGACGTCTTGGCAGCCTCGCCAACACTTGCTACCCTCTGAGTTTCTGATTCCGGCCATCTTAGTGGGTTTGAAGTGGTATTTCTTTGTGCTCTTGGTTTATGTTTCCCCAGTGACTAGTGACGTCCAGCATCTTTTCATGTGCTTATTGGACATTTGTGTACCTTCTTTGGAAAAATATCTAGTCAAGTTATTGGCAGCCTTTTTAATTGGATTATTTAAATTGGTCTTATGGAATTGTAGGAATTCTTTTATATATTGTAGGTGCAGGTGCCTTATCAGATACATGATTTGCAAAACATCTCTCCCATTCTGATGGGTTGTCTCTTTACTTTCTTGATGGTATCTTTTGAAGCCAAAGATTTTTAAGTTTGATAAAATCCAGTTTATCTACTTTTTATTTTGTTGCTTGTGCTTTTGGTGGTGTCCTAAGAATCCCTTGTCTGGTCCAAGGTCATGAAGATTTACTTCTGTGTTTCCTTCTAAAAGTTTCATGGTTTTAATTCTCTTATGGTTATATCTTTGATCCATTTTGAGTTAATTATTTTCTATGGTGTGGGTTAGGGTCAGGCTTCTTTTGTATGTGGCTATCCAGTGGTCCTAGCACCTTTTGTTAAAAAGGCTGTTTTTCCCCCCATTGAATGTTTTTGGCACTCTTGTTGAGAACCACTTGACCAAAGATGTATGAATACCTTTCTGGACTTTGAATTTTGTTCCATTGATCTATATGTTCATCCTTGTTCTATACCTCACTGTCTTGATTTTCATCACTTTGTAGTAAGTTTTGCAATCAAGAAATGTGGATCTTCCTAATTTGTTCTTCTTTTTCAAGGTTGTTTTGTTTTTTGGGGGGTTCCCTTCCAATTCCATATGAAATTTAGAATGTGTTTATTAATTTCTACAAAGTCAGCTAAGATTCTGAAAGGGATTGCTTTAAATCTGTAGATCAGTTTGCGGAGTATTGCTGTCTGTTTTTTAAAGGACACTCCATGCCTACTGTGAGGCTTGAAATCACGACCTGAGATAAAGAGTCGCATGCTCTACCAACTGAGCCAGCCAGGCGCCCCGGAGTATTGCTGCCTTGATGTTTAGTCTTCTTCTGGTCCATCAGCACTGGTTGTCTTTCCATTTAATTGTGGTCTTCTTTAGTTTCTTTCAGCAGTGTCCTCGTGTAGTTTTCAGTGTACAGGTCTTTCACCTTCTTGGTTAGGTGTTAGTTCTTTAGATGTTTGAAAGGCTTTGGTGGTGAAACCATTATCTGGACCTGGGATTGTCAGACGTTGATTTTAATTCTTAAAAGTGTGAATTCCTTCATTTTATAGAAGAGGAAACTGAAGCTCAGAAAGGTTAAGTAATTTGCTAGTAAGTGGCAAAACTGGGATCCTAATCCAATTACTTTGTCAAGTTCTAGGATAACCATAGCTGACGTGTATTGCGTAATTAGGTGTCTCTAACCATCCGAGGTGCTTTAACATGCTAATATCCTGCTACAACCCCAGCGCCAACTGCTCATTTAATAATAACTTCTGTTTTGTGTAGATCATACCCGTTTTTAGACAGAGAATCTGACACCTGCGGAGAGCCAGTGACGTGCCCTACTGAACCTTGGCCAGAACGTGAACGGTTCAGCTGTGCTTCTCACTCACAAGGCCGGCTGACTCCGGAGCCTGCCCTCCGAATCTTTTCTCTGCTGTGTGCAGCAGAAGCAGCTGTGCCACATGCAGACGGCTGAGCCCAGATCAGGTTCGACCTGACACTGCCCTTCAAGTTCCGCTCGAACACAGCTGCCACCGTCAGTGTATGCTGTGCAAGTGCTGGCTTTTTCTCACTGCTCCACTGCGCGGCCAGCACTTCCTCGGTCCTGACTCCGTGTGGTTAGGATGAAAATAAGTGGGCACTACGTGTAATATAGAAATGACTTTTAAGGGTGTTTTAGTATGTCAGCCAGCCAGCAGATTCCTATAATAGTTTTCAGTGAGGACCTCCAAAGCACTTTACATGCTTCTATAATATTGTTGGTGAGATTAGACAGTATCCACGCTATTTGAGTGAAGAGGAAAAATGGTCTCTATTTTGTAAGTTAGAGGCCTTGAGGAAGGCCTCAAATGTCCATTCACATTTCAGAGGTGGCGCAAAAAGCTGACTGGATGCCTTGTGTGGGCGGTGGGGCTGGTTGAGTGGTGGAACTCATGGAGGGAGGGTAGGTTTGCTCTCCTGCAGAGTAGAGTGGGTGGTATCTGGGCTTGGGAACCCCCGGAACAAGGGCTGGAGGCTCCACTGCTCAGAACCAGGTTGTCAGTGGAACCCGCTCACACCTGTGCTCACACCTGTGCTGGGTGTTGTCCTGTCCAGGGCCTGCAGCCAGGCTTCTGCTGAGGCTGGTGTGGGGCAGTCCCCTGATAGGGCAGCGCTGGAGGAGGGCGTCTCGCTGCTTTTAATTTTAGGCCTTCAGTCCAGTTTTTCTGCAACCAGTATCTCACATTGTATCTGTAGAGACATACAACTTTCCTGAGTGCTCCGGGCTTTCATAGTGGGCCTTGGCAGGCATACTTTTGTGAGCCTGTCCTGAGGCACTCAGCAGAGTCAGTAACACATGCATGATAGCTTTCTATCTTCCTAGATTTTGTTGTCACATTTTTTTTTAAAGGTTTTTTTTTTTAGGAGTTCCTGGGTAGCTCAGTTGGTTAAGTGTCTAGACTGTTGATTTTGGCTCAGGTCATGTTCTCACGGTTCATGGGATTGAGCCCTAGGTTGGACTCTGTGCTGATAGCACAGAGCCTGCTTGGGATTCTCTCCCCTTCCCCCCCCTCCACCCCCACATGTACATGATCTCTCTCAAAATAAATAAATGAACTTTATTTTCTTAAAGTAATCTCTACAGCCAACATGGGGCTCGGATTTTCACAACCCTGGCTGACACGCCCCACCCACTGAGCCAGCCAGGCCGCCTCCACACGTGCTCCTTTGTAGGCTTCTTTCCAGTGCCTTTTTTCATGCCTTTGGTGTTTATGCCTACTTTTATTCCTTTACAGCATTTTACTAGGATTTAAGGAAGAAATGGAGATAAATGCCTTTGTATTTCTTTTGTAAATCACCTTTTTCTGTCCTCTGTAAATTTTCTCTTGGGGTTCTCATGGGTTTTTCATGTAAAACCTTATATACATGTATGAATGATAACTCTCTGATATATGGTGCGATCCCTTCTTTTCTGTTAACTTCTTTTTGAAGTACTTGTTGGAAGATAGTGAAGATCCCAGCTTTTGCAAACTTATACAGATGGTTGTATAGGGAAATGGATCCTGAGACCAGCTGGCTGTACACTGACTTTTATATGGATGTGATTTTCTCTTGGTTTTCACCACCTCATGGAGCTGTCTTATCTGTTCATGCTTGAGAAGCATTCACACTGTTTCACAGAAGACAGACTCTGGCCAAGTGGAAGCAAATCATTTGCCATCTCCTCTACCAAATACTCTAAGTATATGGTCCTGGTAGTCAGCTGGAAAGGTCTGGCAACAGCTGGGCTGAGGAACACGGGTGCTCAGCTGCCTGCCAAGCGTTTGTTGCCTCGGCCCAGCCACATGCCCCAGGCTTGGAAAGAGGCCACTTTTGCACATGCCTTGGAAGGGTAGGAGCCTCTGGCAAATAGAAATGATCTTCCTCTGCATTTAGCCGTGGGCCCAGAGCCATGCGGAAGGGAGTCAAAGGGAAGGAATTAGCAACAACAGCCCACCATGTGTCCCATTTGGCACGAGTGGACAGGTGTTAAACCTTCCTCTGCAAAGCAAGCAGGAGTACTGTTTGCAGCTGTCTTGTCAGGTTTGACCATGTTCCATTTCCTCTTACGTTTTCTCCACGCTCCTTCTATCCTAGCCAGTAGGAACAGAATGTCTTGCATTAGCAGACAGGAAAATTATATTGGATACAGTCTAGGAAACCCTGATCAGGTGAGGCCTGGACATCCCAAAGCATTCAGCTTTCAGTGCACATGTCTCTGGGACACCTGATGGAATCTGGAGTCCAAAGTGACCCGTGAGGAAGCCCAGGAACACCAGCTCAGTGTCACTTCCCTTTTCCCAGGTCCCCTGGTTACTTGGGAAATGGTTCTGGTGAGTGATCAGCTCCGACGTGAAGCCCCACCTGGTTTCACTTCCCCTCCCTGAATTTTTCTTTTCCTCTGACTCCTACTGCCGGGTCGGCCCAGACCGTTCTCAGGCTGGTTTGCTGCCGCAGTTCAGCCAGCACCTTGCTTGTAGCTCCTTCCCGTCTAAGATGTCCCATCTGCTACTGCCATCCTAAAGAGCACTTTTATTATACTACTTTCTGTTTAAATCTTTGCTTCTCGTTTCTAAGACCTGGCTTTTGACCTGTCTGCTGCTCTGTCTGCCATGTTAGTCAGCGTCCTGTTGGCACTTAAGCACCGGGAGTTCTGTTGTAAGTTGTTTTAAGTTGCTCTGATTGTTATCCCTATGTTGGAAGGCTTTTGAAGAGCAGGATGGCTGCTTACGTCTCTCGAATTTGGCACCACACGCAGTCGGGCTTGTGGAGTCCTCAGCAGGCTGCTGATGTCTGGGGGGAAATGCTTAAAATCTGAGAAATTGCCATGGCACACTGAGGAAAAAGCCACAGCATCATAGCTTTTGGGGGGTTTTCTTTAGCTTCAGGTTCACCATGTAACTTCTCTCTGGAATTTCCTTTTCTATAAATGGGGAGGGTTGGAGTGAGTTATCTTTCGATTCCCGCCCAGCCCTGAAAGGCTAATTTTCCTTCGTTCTTTGCCTTGATCATCCTCTCCTGAAATTAAAACGGATGAGCTGTCTCTGGATCTTGAATTAGGAATTTTTCATTTCTTTGTAATTCTTTCCCTGACGCATTTTGCAGTTTTCTCTGGGTATGTGCTGCTGAAGGAAATTTGGGTTTGCCATTTGGCTACTTTTTAGGAGAGCAGACAAAATGCTGTATCATTCTGATTTCTTCCCCCACTCCCCTTGAAGTTTCTCATTTGTAACAATAAAGCTTTCAGGCAGGTGTGTGATTTTAACATAATTTTTGCTCTTCTACAGACACAATGAGGCGAGTGGTACGACAGAGCAAGTTTCGGCATGTATTTGGACAAGCGGTGAAAAATGACCAGTGTTACGATGACATCCGGGTTTCTCGAGTGACCTGGGATAGTTCCTTTTGCGCTGTCAATCCCCGGTTTGTTGCCATAATCATAGAAGCGAGTGGGGGCGGGGCGTTCCTTGTGCTCCCTCTGCACAAGGTAAGTAATCGGACTTCCCCTTCTCTTGGCCGCCCTCTGGTAATCTGGGTTTATTCCGTCATAGGTTTACTCTGGGGATTGATGGTTGACCAAGAATGATGTGCTTACAGGGACCATCAGACGCTGATGTAATTGACATTCAATTCCACACAGTTTACTAACCACGTCAGTTTTTCTCTAACAGAGAATCATTAAACAGAATGGTGACCTCTGTTCTGGGTGTACCTGCTGTGGATAAGAAATTATAATGATGCTGTGAGCATGGGCAGGCGCGGGCATCTTGTGATTTGGTTAATAATCCACTTCTCACAGAAGTTTTTCTAAAAAGTGCAGTTTTTAAAAAGAGCCGAAGTGTGTAAGTTAATCTTCCTCCTCCTCTTGCTGTGTAGTGATGAGGATCGAAGACTTTTGGATGTTTTGAATGATAAATGGAATGAGAGCTTAAGAAAATGTCCCCAAACAGTGCACATTTCAAGTCTGGACAAGACTGAGTTTCACCATAGAATCCAAACCGTGCAAATAAGTGGTAGAAATAAAGGGTCTTTACTATAAGCTGTTACGTGTGACCTGGACCCTCACCCAGCTTCCCAGTCTCCTGACTTTTTATCCTTCCAGGGAGCCCTCTACAATATGAGGGAGAAGGTAGGAGGTTTGGGACTTTCTGACTGTTCTTGAATATGGCAGATGGAACTCAGTCCTACTTGAACAGGAAATCCCAGCACTGCAGATAAGTGGGGAGGGGTGCTGAGAAGAGAGGGAGCTTGCAAAGTGTCGTTTTCTAGTTGGCTCCTGGGAGGAAAATAGTTTGGTGAGTCCTAAGCTCTAATGATAAGGGCTCAGGACTGGGGAGGATGCAGGTGTTGGGTCACGTTCGGCTGTCTCCACTCCGCTGAGAACATTGGGTGTCCCTGAGTCTCAGCCATGCGTGTTAGGGACGCATCTCATAACGGACCTTGTCATTCTGTAGAGGGTTCCAGTAAAGTGAGTTGCTGTCAAAGTATTGTTTCCCATTATATTTTGGTGTTTTTTCATTGGGAAAACTCTCCCTTGGAAAACTTCCAATTCTCCTGTACTTTACTTTCTCTCATGACTGATTTATTTTAATATCTGATTTTTACTTCAGTGGCCGGGTTGATGTGATATTACACAATGGGACCATCTCATTACAGAAATAGGAGATGGATGCTTCTAGGGAACAAATTTGATAAGCGTTTTCCAAATGTACCTTCTTATTGGCAGAGTTGGTGATTATATTTTAAAGGAGAATTTTTCATTAGGTTGAAATTTAATTTTCTACTCGAATACTTTCATTTCTGTGGAGAAAATTGCTGTTTCATGGCAAATAATACATTACAGTGTTTTAACTGCTTACCCGATTCTGGGGTGGGAGTTTGAACTTAAGGTCAGTCGCATGTGGCGGGTTTTATGGTGGCCAGCTGAGAGGACACTCCCCTTGTCAGCCAAGATCCAGGACTGGACCACCGCCATCTGTGTTGGAGTTTGCATTTTTATTCCCCCTTTTATAGACCAAGGGATACATCTAAGACTTTTTTTCTTCAAAGAAATGGAACAAGCCAGTTAAGAAGCCCAAAATAATTTTTGAATGGCTGATCTTTGTCTGAGTTGAGACCATTCTCTTCAAGTCCTAAACCACAGGAGGCTCTGTGAACCCATCTTTGCTTGTACAAGCATGGGAAGCGTGGAGTCTCATCCTGCCATGTAAGGGAGACCCTCATGCGGTTCCTAGGCTAACTAGACCTTAGGATTTGGTTCTCCCTTGCATTGGTATTCTGTTCCTTTACCAGTTCTGTAGGTGTTAAGATAGAATAAGCTGCTTTAAAAATTCCCCCATTTGGAAGAAGTGTTAGTTTTTGGAGGAGTAAGGGTCTTTTTCCCAGACAAGTGTATGCTCTGGTTGGCTCTGCTCCTTCAATATTAATTTGTTTTGGAGGAGGCGACAGCCCAGCCGTTGGAAATAAGGTCAGTACTTGGAGTTACTGACTTTTGTAATCGACGGATTCATACGCTCCTGTGGGATTTGTGTGTATAGGGTGTGTGTGGCCAGCCCTTAGAGTCCAAGTGGCGTACGGGGAGAGCATGGGGCTGGGATCCGGAGCCGCTGGTTCAGGCCTGGCTCAACTGCAGACTTGTACTGGGACATGGCTATGTCACTCTGTCCTTCCTGCAATTTCAGTGTCTTGACAGCTTTGAGGTAGTTTTATAACGAGGTACTGCTTTTGTTTAAAGCAAAGAAAAACCAGATTCTCACATATAATAGGAAATGATGCTTGAAGTCAGATCGCAGGCCACCGTGCTCTGGGTGTGTCCTGGGCTCCAGTGCGTGCCTGCTGATAGCAGCCTGGGGTTACTCGAAACGTCAGCTGTAGGAGATGGGCCTGGGCTTTAACAACCGTCTCAGAGACTTCTAGTAGTGACCCCTCCCCCCTTCTTCCTAGTTATAGACAGGCAATGTTGGTTTTGGTGGTGCTTTGAGGTTCTCTGTACATATTAATATTGAATATGCATGTATTGATCTTCAGATGTACTGTGACTCCTTCAGAAAGGCTCCTGTTTAAAAACACGGCCTTCCATGAATTTCTTTTCAAAGCCAGTTAGTGTCAGCAGTAAATAGGGCTTATTATTGCTACTTCATGAGGCTTGTGGTTAGATTCTGGGAAAATCGTGATCTCTGTCTTCCGGGACTTAAAAAAATGGAAAGAGTAGCAGAGACAAATACAGTAAAACACATGCCTAGCAAGAGGCAAGCTTAGGAATGAATGTAGATTTATTGGAAGTGTATGGTTTCTGAGGTTTTTGTTAAGAGGGTTGTATTAGGGAGAGAGGGGTTGTGGGCGGTCACTGCTAGAGGACCACAGAAAGTGTTCGGCCCTGAGGTGGGGTGATTTACATTAGCGCGCATGGTTCGGGATCTCTTTTGTAATGTTCCTCTCAAGCTGTGGCATGCCGCGCTGTCATGACTTGCAAGGTGTGGCTTAATGCATTTTCTTATGATTTGGTCTTTCAGAGGATGAATAATAGCAGTCTTGCCAAACAGAAGTTGGCTTTGTGGTTTTGACTGTAGGGATTTCCACCCCCCACCCCCCAGTTACACAAGCTGCCTTGTAGCCAGAGCATACAGGTTTCAGCTCCCCATGCACTGTATCATGTGGGCGCGAACAGGCCACGCCGGTGGTGTGGGAAGCGGTATTCCCATCCCCATCCCTGCCGAGAACCATGGAGGCTCAAGCCCACTGGGGTTTGTGACAATACATGTGTGCAGGCACATACACGCTTCTGATCCCCGTGAATCTGTAAATCCTAACTTAAAACGGGTAGGGGAGGTTGTTAGAATTGTATGCTCTTGATCTCTTAACGTTCGCGTAGGTGGAGGATGCGGATGGCGGGCCCCTGTCTCCCCTCATTGCTTTCTCCCTTCCTCCCTGGACTCTACTTACTTTGGGTTTTTGGGGTGGTGGCTAATTTCATCCTCCCAGTAATTGACTCTGAGGAAGTTCTGCTCTTGGCTGTGGTGGCTGGGTGTGGCCAGGCCTCTGTTAACCTTTTGGGTCACTGTGTCCCTCTCCTGGCTCCTTTGGAATCGCTGTGGAGCACCTTCTTACACACAGTTGCGTTTCTCCCATTGGTTTTAGGAACTGTGGTGGCCGGTGGGGAGGGGGCTGGGGGGGAGGGATATTTGTGGCATTGCCTTATTTATGTCTGTGAGCTATCTCTTCAACTCATTTTGTAGTCTTTATCAACTAGGGTTGTGTGAAAGAATTCAGTCCTGCAGAAGATAATTCCAGTAACTATTAGTTCTCTCAAGGATGGGACATGCTATGCCTTCTAGATGCATACGACAGAAATTCATTTCATGCATTTGCTGACTTCTAGCATTAGGACTTAATTTTTTCATAGAACCTGGGTTGACAAGGCTTGCTTTAGAGTGTTTTTCTTTGATATTGATGGAGGAAGAAATCTTGATAAATTTTGGTCAGTATTCTGAATACCTCTTCTTACTGTCCAGTGTCCAACTTGAGTGTTCTCTCTGATTCACTGAGTCAGGGGAAGTCCTCCTTTGGGTTCCCTTAGCCGCCTGTCTGTGCCACTAATACCCCAGGCTGCACCGTCACGTTGTGCTAGAATTATTTTCTCAGCCACCTCACGATAAGGGGGGGATGATTATAGCCTCTTGATCTCTTTGACGGTCACTTGGATGGCGGGTGCAAACCGGATGGCAGTTTGTGTGGTAGGCCTTGATAGAGGTTCTCCGGAGCCTGGCCTTCCTCCGTTGCAGCGGACCTCCGAGATGTCCTTCGGTCCTTCTGCCCTCCTCGTATTTGTGCTGTCATGTCGTTCCTTCCCCCTCCCACCCCTGCAACAGTAATTAGGGCTGAACGTGGTGACCATGGGATACGGTGGAATTGATGGCATGTGGCTTCTGAGACTAGGTCATGAAAACGTATTGGCTTCTACTCTGTCTCTTTGGGAAGTGCCATGTTTCAAGGACACTTAAGCAGTTCTCTGGAGAGGTCATAGGACCGCCTGCTGTAGTCCTGTAGTCACCAGCTGACCAGCCACGTGAGTGAGCCGTCTTGGAAGTGGATCCTGCAGCCACGACTGACACACTGACTCGTGAGGACTCTGCCCCAGAACCACTCCCAGAAGGTCCTTTTGGACTCCTAACCCTCAGACTATGAGAGGATAAATGTTTACTGTTTTAAATAGGTTTTAGGGTAACTTATTAAGCGACTGAAAACTGATACATGTTTTCTTTGAATATAGCGGAGCGTCTGACTCAATGTTAGGTCACACAATGCGTGAATAACTGAGTTCCTTATAGTGACCTAAAAGGCCTGCTGGTAGTTTTAGGCACTTTTTCCACATATTTGTATAGGTACATAAATACATGCAGGTATATAACATTCTTAAATCTTAAATGAATAAAATGAATAATTGAGGGATTGTGTACAGTAACAAAAGTATATGGCAAGATTTGGTTATCCTGTGTTCCATGATACTATCCTCTAACCTAAGAAATGTGTTGTGAGGTCAGAGTCACTGTCCTGTGTGTGACTTCAAATTATATTATTGGTTTTGGGGTAGAAGTCAGGAATGTTAATTGTGATGGTGGGACTGAAGGTGATTTTTATTTTCTACTTTATAATTACCTGTATTTTTTCAAAATATTTTGCCATGCACTTATTACATGTAAAGGTTATTTCTAAAAGTATTATCAGTAATATTATCAGAGCATATTAAAGAGCTGATTGTTCTTTAAGCTCTAGTGAAGTCTAAGACAGTACCTTAAAAATCATGTTTATTCGTTCCCATACTCATTCCTTAGACACTTGAGTACCTGTTCTGTGCCAGGACCTGTGTCAGATTCTTGCTTTTAAAAACCTTTGGTAGCAGTGGACCTTGATCTCTCCAGTGGGGAGCTTTGTACTCACATAAAGTTGTCTGACACAGTGGTGAGAGATGAGTTCCAATGAGGCTTGTAAGTCAAGGAAGACATCAGAGAAGGGTCTGCTGGAATTCAGGTTTCTCCTGTGAGTGGGAGTTACGGATGAAACAGAAGAGGAGCCCAGCCTATTCGCTAAACTGATGAGTTTGAAGAGGTGCTCTGTTCTCAGACGGACAGAGAATGAGGTGGGAGGCACATTCCCCTTCAGATTCCTGGATCTCGGGGTGTGGAGGTGGGTGTTTGGTGAAACTGGTGAAATCGGATGTTTGAGGAGGTGACGGATAGCTTTTTGGCAGAAAAACCAATTCTTTCATTCTTTTTGTGTATCACTTCCAGTGTAAGTAGTGCAAAATTGGTGTTTTCCTTAATCATCATATGGAGAAGGACCAGATAATAAGCACAATTTAGGATTATAGTAACTGGATCAACATAGCATCATTACTGTTTCTTCTTCAGGAGAAGGCAGTGACTTCATGTCACACTCATAAAAATGGGACTCGGGTATGACATCAGAGTGTGCTTGGAGAGGGTCCCCTTCATACATGGTGCCTTAGTTTTCACACCGGAGAGTGTGGCTGTCATGTTCTGCACTTGCAGAAGTCAAAACTCAGATTGAGAGATTGCCCAGAGCTATGGGGTCTTTCAGGGATTAGAACCTGGATCTCTGAGTCTTTATTTGATTGGCACATGTGTATCATGTAGATTTTTGATTAACATATTTCCCCCACCCACTGAGTGAGAGATTTTGTTTTTTGTTTTTTTTTTATTTTGGTATAGAAACCGTGGTCTAATTGATACTTAATCCTTTGCATTCTTTCTCTGGGATTCGAAGGCTTATGCTAGCTCGTCAGAGCTTTGGTTCTGTCAGTTTGGAGAATTGTCTTGAGGTTTGGAAAGTACTGGGTCTGTACCATGCCTCGAGGACACGGCCACAGCCATGAGATCGCGGCACTTCATGTCACTGAGGCTGTCCTTTAAGCGTCAGGCACTGTGCTTAAGTGCCTTCTTTCATAGGCTAATTCAAAAGGGATGACAGTCTCCTGATGGTGCCTTTCTCCATGACCCCCAGTCACTGCCAGCACCTGCTGGATTTGCATTGGCTGCGTCTCCCCCTTACTGTACGTGGCTGACAGGCAATTTCCATTCCCACAAATAGGAGTGATCCGTTTTGGACGAGAGTAGTGATGCCAGGGGCCCTTTGCACAGATGTGGACGTTTGTACATGGCAGCCTTGGTGTCACGGGCAGGGAATAATTTTATTCAGTGTCAGTATCCTGATGTGTCATGGGATGCCCATTCACTGCCTCCTGAAATAGACGCTGTCTGATGCCCTGAGCACCTTAAACTGTCGATTGTATGGGCCATGAAAGGCTGGGAGGCAGGAGAGGGGGGAGGAGGATGCAAGGGAGGGCACCAGGTGCAGAACAATGACTTCCAAATTATGTCACGAGCCGGCAGCCACACGAGCACTGTACGGCCTCATTACCACATGAAGTGCCACAGAAGGGCCCTTTCATTTTCTCCCAGTGACTGTTCTCCACAGTCTTGCTATAGGGGCTCATGGGGGGAGGGATACAGTGCTCACCCCCAGTTAACAACAGAGCACAGAATCCTGGCAGAAGGAAACTCACAATGTACCCCGGGGCTATTTTTGATGACAGTGAGTGGCTGTGACTCAGAGTGTGCCCCGGCAGATGACGGCTTCCACCCTCCCCTCCCCATCCTCCTCCCTGGGAGATGAGCAGGCAGCCGTCCTTTGTATGGTTCGGTTCTTTGGCCGGCTTCTCCCGCCGCTGCAGCTCGCTGATGTGGCCGCAGCAGCCGGCCCGCAGGCCTGACGGGGCTCTGACAGTGGTTTTTACCATATATGGCCATCAGAGCTCTGGGGCTGTCAGCCGGCCAGGATCATTTCCTTCCTTTGCTTTGATTGGCTGCTTGGTGGCTCACAGAATGGTGGGATCTGGGAGTGTGTGGTGAAGGGAAGCCACTGAGTCAAGTGCAAAGAACGTTTAACTCTTTGCTGGTTTTCTGGCGGAGAGTCTGGGTGGAGCACACCGGCCTGTGGTGCCTGCAGGGAGCCCTCGGTGTCTAAACATTAGATCCAAAGTCTGGGAAAGCAGCAGAGAAAAAGTTTCTGAACTCATAATTACTCTGACATAGACCCAAGGCTTAATGGGCAAATATCTGAAGTCCTGATTTGTCCAGAAGCCTCCTTATAACCATATGTAGCAGATTTTCTGCTGCCGAGTTGAATATCCGTGCTAGTTAGGGGTGGGACCTGAGTGGAGTCCAGGGGAGGCTGAGCTGGGAGGCTGAGTGATGGAGCACGTGTTGGCTCTCTCAGAGGAATGGTGACTTGGGTTTCTTCTCTGGCTGAGCTTTAAGTCATGAGTAAATGATACAGTCTATGGAGTCGGGCCTGTTTTCCTGTCCTCCTGTGTGTTTATAACTGAGCTGCCTCTGCCACAGACCCCAAGGCATCTACCTTAAAAAAAAAAAAAAAGTTACACTGTTTTTCTGGTTTTCATCCCTACTTACTTCCGGGAGGGTGGATTTTTATTCTGAAGCTTGTGTGTAACCCCGGGCGGAGCTGGGACTAAAAGGGTAAGTTGCTCTGGAGCTCCTCATCATTCACAGGGGGTCCTGCGGGGGAGACACATCTGGTGTCCTGTGCTTCGTGCAAGCGACTGATTACTCTGCTTTCTGATTTCATACTGAATGGTTTAATTTCCCACGTGTGCACTTGTCAGTAGTTATTTTGCTTTTCGGCTTTTGCTTTCTTTTTTTTTTAATGTTTTTTTAAAATGTTTTTTATTTATTTTTGAGAGACAGAGAGAGACAGTGCGAGCAGGGGAGGGTCAGAGAGAGAGGGAGACACAGAATCCGAAGCAGGCTCCAGGCTCTGAGCTGTCAGCACAGAGCCCGACGCGGGGCTCGACCTTACGAACCGTGAGATCATGACCTGAGCCGAAGCTGGACGTTTAACCGACTGAGCCACCCAGACTCCCCTCGGCTTTTGCTTTCAAGCTGAATTTTATTCTGACTAGATTCTACCTCATTTGGGGTTCCTAGTCGTTTTTTGTTCTCAGACCAGAAGTACTTGGAATTAGTTGTCTGTAGTGATGAGGTTTTCACCTTACAGATTTTTTGTTAGGAACTACAGGGTCTATTCCCTATTGCATATTTGGCCGTGGTTGAGTCAGGAAACATTCACTTCCACTGTTTTTGCTTTCTGATAATGAAATCCATAGGTTTACAGGAACTTCCCTCAGATTCTTTTTTTTTAATATTTTTTTAATGCTTTTTTCATTTTTGAGAGAGAGACTGAGCATGTGTGTGGGAGGGGCAGAGAGAGAGAAGGAGATACAGAATCTGAAGCAGGCTCTGGCTCTGAGCTGTCTGCACAGGGCCCAACACAGGTCTCAAACCCACGAACTGAGTTCATGACCTGAGCCGAAGTTGGATGCTCAACGAACAGCCACCCAGGTGCACCACTTCCCTCAGATTCTTAATGAGGACTTTAAAAAAAATTTTTTTTAAACGTTTATTTATTTTTGAGAGAGACACAGAATGTGAGCAGGGGAGGGTCAGAGAGAGAGGAAGACACAGAATCAGAAGCAGGCTCCAGACTCTGAGCTGTCAGCACAGAGCCTGACGCGGGGCTTGAACTTGTGGACTGCAAGATTATAACTTGAGCCGAAGTCCGGTACTTAACCAACTGAGCCACCCAGGTACCCCATTAATGAGGATGTTTAAAATGGTCTATGTAGTGTTAGACCCAGGTTTTAAAGAGGGCCTGTAACAATCAAAATAATCTGCTTGGCATTTATTTTCTCGGGTGCTATGAAGACGGTTGTTTTTCACACACAGGCAGGCGAGGCCTCCGTGGCACACACTGCCTCTCCCTGGCAGCCCGAGTGTCTAGCTTGCTTTCCAGGACTGGGCAACCCGATCTGTGTGGGTTATTCCAGGGGACCTCCGCCTACCCTCAAGGTCGGTGTTTTCGGTTCCCTTAAAGTAAAACCTCCTCCAAATGTACTATTCCTGGGTCAGGAGCCATCCCTCTCAGTGACCAGCCTGTCCACCAGTCAGGTGTCATGTGCCTTGGTCTCTGCAGCCTGCCGCCGGAGTCCCCATCTCGGCGCCTGAGCCTCTCCCCAGCTGTCCGGCCCCACGGCACAGACACTGGTGCTTCTTCGTGTAAAGACGAGGGCCTGGAGAGAGTTCAGCAGAGCGTGTATCTCTGTCACTAATATTGATCCAAGAGAAAGGAAGTTGGGAAACCTGGAAGCCCACTTTAAAAGACATCCTTTTTGGACTCCTTTGAACTCCACGTAGAATGAATGGAGCCCTTCTGCCTGGGCAGAAAACTTTCCCTTCACTTCTGAGCACGTTTGACTTAACCTTTCGTCTTGCCGAGAGTTCAGGAGTCCTCCGTGTGTCACTATAAGGCCAGCAAGGAGTTCTTGTCAGTGCCTTACAGAAGGTCCCCTAATGTATAGATGGAATGATAAAGTTATTGAACCTTGGGCATATAGAGTGATTTTGATCAGCATTTTTTCATAAAATAAAAACTTATGTGAAGATAAATTAGGGATGGACAGTTTGGAAATCTCTGTCCCGCATTCCTTGGTTCAGGATAGGGTAGGGGTCGTATGAGGCACTCACATCCGAGGGTAGGGAAGCCCGTCTGGAGAGTAAGCACGGGTTATAATGATGGGTCGTGGAGGGGCTGGGTAAGAGGACTGCGGGTCAGAAGCTGGAACGGCTCTGGGAAGCCGCCGAGGCGGACTGTCCACGCCCTGGGCCTCAGTCAGGAGCAGCACCCTGGGACAGCCTGGGTGTCTGCATCACTGATGCCAGACATCCTCTGGAAAGTTGTTGTGCTTGGAAGGAGCGTCGTACAGCGGAGTACTTGATTTCACTGACAAGATTAACGTGTCACTTTTTAGCACCATGGGAGTTCATTAACTTTCTGGAACCTGTGTTCCCGTGAGAAGGAGCCTGCTGGGCAAAGTGCTGGTGAGCTTCAACAAATGGGACCCTCTGAAGGAGCTCCCAGAGCACCAGCTTTTGATGGCATCTCCAACCTAATGTTGAGCAAGCTAATATGTGGATCAAAAATGGTTATCACGTGAGGAGCTTTGTTCCATTAAGAAACAATCATTCTGAATGATCTTTTATATAATCTGCAGGTCATGTTGGCCGCTTCCTGGTGCTGAATTTTGAGAGTTTGGGAGGGCGAAAATGTCTGTGGGTTCATCTGAGGTATGCCAGTAGCTCCTTTTTTTTTTCTTTTTTAAAAATACTTATTTATTTTTTTAACTAGAGAGAGCACGAGTGGGGAAGGAACGGAGAGAGAGAGACAAACAGAAGATCTGAAGCGGGCTCTGCACTGTCAACACAGAGCCCAATGTGGGGCTCAAACTCATGACATGCGAGATCATGACCTGAGCCGAGTCAGACGCTTAACTGACTGAGCCACCCAAGCGCCCCACCATTAGCTCCTTTAGCACACATCTGAGTGGAGCTCCTTTAAAGGAACAAATATGTGAGAAGACTTGTACACATTTATTTGTATATATATTCAGAGCGTTTTGGTTGCTCAGTACTGCCCTCAGCATGTAGGATGAGTTCATTTCTTAAGTATGGATTCCTTTGTGTGTGTGTATGCTTTAAGCTTTTTATGTGTTTATTTTGAGAGAGGGAGGGAGGGAGGGAGAGAAACCCTAAGCAGGCTCCGTGCTGTCTGTGCGGAGCCCAACATAGATGGCTCAGTCCCACAAACTGTGAGATCATGACCTGAGCTGACATAGATTTTTCACTGACTGAGCCATCCAGGTGCCCCAGTATGGATTCCTTCTTTGACAGTGAGAGGGATACGATGTGGTGTGAGAGATAGGATGCACTGTTAGATGTAGGCGGCGGGCACCTGGGTGGCTCAGTCGGTGAAGCATCCGTCTGACTTCGGCTCAGGTCACGATCTCACGGTTCGTGGGTTTGAGCCCCATGTCAGTCTCTGTGCTGACAGCTAGCTCAGAGCCAGGAGCCTGCTTCAGATTCTGTGTCTCCCCTTCTATCTGACCCTCCCCTGCTTGCACTGTCTCTCTCTCTCAAAATTGAAAAAAAAAAAAGAAAAGAAAAAAAACGTAGGCGGGACAGTTATGGTTTCCCATTGAAACTGATGGGAACTATCTTGAGCAACCGGGAATATCACGTCATAAGAGTTACACTGAATTTTGTATACCTCAGGAGGAATGTGTTTGCAAAGTTATTTAAAATTACAAGTGTTCCTTCTTAGAGCAGTTAGAGAATATATTTACCGGTGCTCAAATTTTGATTTCACTTTCCCCTCCCCAGACATGCGTGTTGGAGGAAAGTGTTGCCTAACTTTGAGTTTAGTTGAAGCATCAATTTCCAGGAGCTTTTTGAGTTTTGTGGCTGCTTTGAAATTTTTGAGAACTTTCCCCAAACCCAGAGTAAATGATAGTGCTGGTGTCTAGGTGGTTTTCTGCCACCATGAGGGTGGCTGGCTGGAACATGTCAAAGCCATCAGCCTCAGCTCGGGCCAGCCACATGGAAATTGTGCTGTCACACCTCCGCCTTGTGCCAGCTCTACACACACTTTGGAGGCTGAATTTTCCCTGGGGCTCATGTTGCTGGGCCCGGGGCAGGCCAGAGGATCTTTTAGATCATGATAGTGCGCAGCCAGTGCCCTGTCTAGTTCACTAGTACACCCAAGTGCAGGAGCGAGGCTCAGGGCCAGAGCCTTTGGTAACTGCTCAGTTTTCGCCCCTTGAGTTAACTTGCCGGCAGTTCGCACCGCCTGGAGTTTCAGCTAGAGAGAGAGGCGTGCGGAGGAGTTCTCGCGGGACGCCGGGGCGGCTCAGTTGGTTGAGTGTCCAACTTTGTCGCAGGTCATGATCTTGTGGTTTGTGAGTGGGGGCTCCGTGTCGGGCTCAGTGCTGACAGCTCAGAGCTTGGAGCTGCTTCAGATTCTGTGTCTCCCTCTCTCTCTGCCCCTCCCCCATTTGTACTCTGTCTCCCTCTCTCTCAGAAATAAATAAAATGTTAAAACATTTTTAAGAGCTCTCCTATGGCAAGTGGCTGGACTGGTAAGTAATCAGTGAATTTTACACATCATTTAACGCAGGGGGTCTAAAGAGTGACACTCTTCTCCGCTAAACTCTCAGTTCCCTGCCAGGGAAGGGGTTGTTCTAGATGATGGAGCTGAGGTGTGACACGTCCTTAATGAGACAGTGGCCTGATTTGTTAGTAAATGAAATTGCCCTCTCTAGAAGCCTTGAGAAATTGATAAGTAGTTCTTAAAATAAATCACCATTTAGTGAAGAGAGGAAAAGGGCTGGCATTAAATTCTTGTAACTCTCCTTTCCAGCCTCAGCAGCATTTATGTACATTTGCTGCTTAGAAGCCCAGGTGTGCCGTGTGGCCAGCCTGACTTACAGCGGGCGTCTCTTCTGAACGCGCCCTCACACGCCAGCAGTTAGACACGGATGCCTCCGTCCATTGACCGGATGATGAATGAGGATGCGCCGTGGGTAGGAACGAGAAATACATTCTCATTAAATCCTAGCGCAAAATGTTTCTCAGAACGGTGCGTCCACGTCTTTACCATATAAGGCCACTACTGTGTGGTTTCTTCCAGTTTCCTTGTACCCGAGCTCTCAGCGCTCCGTAAGTGCCCAGCTCTGCCCTTTTAATAACGTATACTCACTGGATAAAATATGTTGTGCTTTTCTCTTGATTGATTTTAAGACGGGTAAGAAGATACCCAGAGCTATAAGCCCTTGAAATTGAGAGAGCGGACCCTTGATTGTGTGTGGTGAGCATCTGTATGTAAAACAATCAGTGCACATTGTTTCCTTTTCCTTTTTCTTTCCCTTTTCCTTTTCCTTTTCCCTTTTCCCTTTTCCCTTTTCCTTTTCCTTTTAGCACAGGCCGGGGAGGGGCAGAGAGAGAGGGAGAGAGGGAGAGGCAGAATCTCAAGCAAGGCTCTGTGCCAAGCAAGTAGTCATAGTGGGGCTCAGTCTTAGAACCCTGAGATCATGACCTGAGCCGAAATCAAGAGTTGGACACTATACCAACTAAGCCATCCGGGTGCCCTGAGTGCACCGTTAAAATGCCAGTTCTCACACTTTCTTCCTTTTGGGGATTCTTTTCTTACTATCAGACATTTAGTCTATGGCCTTTTTGTTCAGCTGCAATATGATGCTACTTTCCCTGTTGTGTTTGTTGTAAGGATTTGTGATGATGTCACAACCAGAGGAAACAGCTGTTGGCAGGAGGTCGCTTTTACTAGCTCTGTTTCTGATGAACAGCTGCCAGTGGTTTTAACATTACCGTGGTGCCTTTTTCACAACCCATGGCCGAGTGGGAATTTTCTTTCCCTGTGGAAATCTAGTACGGACAGATCGTCACTGATGCTTCGGGTTCTCTGCTGCCTCACTCCATTTCTTTATTTAGAAAATGGGAACAGTAAAGATGCTCTATCATAAAGCAGCCTGGTGAGAATGGAGATACAAAGGTCATCATACGGTCCCTGGCATGTAATATAAGCACTCTGAAAGTGTTTGCAATTTTTATTCTTATTTGGCTTTTTTAGGAAGAAGGGCACTTGGTGGCGGTTGCCCTTTAAACCAACACTCAAGTTCCTGTGAAGACATTTGGATCTTTGGTAGTCGATGCTCTGGGCTTGTCAGCGCTGAGCCAGGAGTGGCGGAGTGACACACTTAACTACTGTTCTCCGATGTCTGACTTGAGTGTCTTTAAGCCAGGATTGTGTAATTTTCACCTTAAAAAAAAGTCATTAGTAAGCTTCTCAGTATAAGAAAAACTTATATTAGAAAAAGTTATTTGGTGTCCTTGGAAGCCCAGAGTTTAGTTACTGTACTTTGCCATCAAAGATGCCAGACGTGGTTTGCTGGGCAGAGCAGGAATGCAAAGATAAAACAATTCAGATAGAAAAACCTTTTTTCCTTGGGAGTAAAGTTTCTTTTTTAATTCTTCTAAAAACTAGGAAACAACATACTAGGACATCCATATACTCACCCACAAGACTAAACAGATGTTAATGTTTTGCCATGTTTGTTTCATACCTCCCTTTTCTTTAAAAACAGTAAGGCATAACAGATGTAACTAAAATAGCATTCCCCTTTTCTCCTCCTCCTTCACCGGAGGGAACCATTCCCTCAAAGCTGGTATGGATTGTGTTTTTGTACTTTTACTGCATGTGTGCCTGTGTTTACATAGACTGATATTTTGTGTGGGTTCCACTTTTATGTAAGTGATATGTATTTCCGTGCCAACGACAGTTACATTGCTTCTGCTTTTTTCTCCATTCCCAGTGATGCTGCAGTTACTATCATTTCTGTGCAAAATATGGGAACCTTTCTTCCCCCAGACCACCTCAAATGCTATTGCTCAGGGAGGGGATCTTCACCTCTGCCTGTTTCCAGGTTGCTCTCGAAAAGCATTGGAGCAACAGCCTTCTGTGAGCGGTATTTTTGAGTTCCTCTTTCCTGACATCCTTGCCAGCACTTCTAATTGGACTTCTAAATTGTTGCCCATTTTAATAGGTATAAAATGTTACCTTGTCATTTTAATTTGTAGTTCCCTGATTACTAGTGAGGCCAAGTATCTTTCCATAGACCTCTAAAGGCTTTTCAGGTTCCCCTCCCTGTGAATTCCGTGCTCATAGCCTTTGCCATGGTTCCTGTGGGCTGGTTGTTGACTTTGTGGGGTGTGGGTGTTGCATATATATTTTCTCTGCTGCTTGTCTTGCACTCTGCTTATGTTTGTTGTTGTTGTTCTTGAGGGGAGTTTGCAACAATGTTTATCATATAGGCTGCAGTTTCTCCCCATACCGTCCTTTGTATCCGGTGGCACAGCTCTTAAGTAGGGGGTTCAGTGGGGCGCCTCCTCTCTGTTCTCTGGGAAGTTCTGTCTGAGGCCGCCCCTTCCTTGAGTGTTTGGTAAAGCTCTCCTGTAAAACCACGTGGGCTTTTGGTATTATATGGTTAGATTTATGGGGAGGTGGATAATATGTGGACTTTGTTACTGGTTCTTTTATGGCTGTGGGTCTCTTCGGGCTTCTTATTTACTGAAAAATTTTTGATATTTTTTTCTAGGAGATTGCCTTTTTCATCTAGTGTTTTAAAATTTATTATCAGATGTTATTCCTAGTATTTTCATATTATGTAAATTTACACCATATTTGTAAGTTATGTCCCTTGTTAAATTCCTGGTATTTGTGCTTAATCTACCCTATTGTGTTGATTTTAATAAATAATAAATAATAAGCCATTATTATTTTCTTTCTTGTTAATTTCTTTTCGTAATTTTACGTTCTTTGGGTATACTCTCTGTAAATATTCGGGAACCTTTTTATGTGCTTATTAGCTCCTTAATTTTCATACTTTCTGTATATACACAATTAAAGCTAATTGATTTTCTGTTAAGATCTGTTTTAGACCTCTCCCACAAGTTATGAAACGTCATGTATTTATTGATCAGTCTTAACTTTTTGTTAGCCGTTATGATTTTCTATGTGAATTATTTAGTAAATTTTAAAAATTTTCAGATGCCTTAGGGATTTTTGGTTTATATATTTTCTATTAATTTTTAATTAAATTGCAATGTACTCTGAACATGCACAGTGAGATATTGATTCCTGGGTATTTTGTGAGATTCGCTTTGTGGTATCCTACCTCTTTGGTCATTTAAAAAAGGTAATGTGGGGCGCCCGGGTGGCTCAGTCGGTTAAGCGTCCGGCTTCAGCTCAGGTCATGATCTCACAGTTCGTGGGTTCGAGCCCCACATCAGGCTCTATGCTGACAGCTAGCTCAGAGCCTGGAGCCTGCTTCAAATTCTGTGTCTGTCTCCCTCTCTGACCCTCCCCTGCTCGTACTGCCTCTCTCTGTCTCTCAAATAAATAAATAAAAATTAAAATAAAATAAGTAAAGTTAAAATAAAATAAAAATAAAAAAGGTAATGTTTAGTGTGTGCCTGAAAAAAATTGTTTATTTTAAAATATTGGCTTCAAGGCTGGATATATCCTTTAGACCAAGCTTGTTACTTTTGCTAAAGTCTTCTGTATTCATACCACTTCTTGTCTGTTCACTTGAGAGTGAGTCTTTGTCAAAATCTCTTAAGATTATGGCTTTGTCATTTTCTCTTCATAGTTCTGTCAGCTTTTGCTGTAATTCTTTTGAATCTGTGTAGTTAGAGGAGTTAAACTTCCCAGTGCCGTTAGCATCCCAGTGAGTTGTTTCAATGTTATATTAAGTCTGTCCTAGCTTAGCTATTTGGGATATATTTTTATGCCCTTCCCCTCCTTTAATTACCTTTTTGTTTTTTTATTGTTTTTGTTTGTTTGTTTGTTTGCTTGTTTTAGAAAGAGAGCATGGGCTGGGGAGGGGGTGGGCGGAGGGTGGGGGGAGAGACTCTCAAGCAGGCTCCATGTCAGTGCAGAGGCTGACCTATGGGGCTCCGATCCCACAACCTTGGGAATCATGACCTGAGCCGAAATCAAGAGTTGGACACTCTGAGCCACCCAAACACCCCTACTTTTTTATTTTCTAACTTAGTTCCTTTTTATTTTTTTTTTTATGTCTTTATTTTGAGACAGAGACAGAGAGCCAGCGGGGGAGGGGCAGAGAGACAGGGAGACACAGAATCCGAAGCTGAGCTGTCAGCACAGAGCCCGACGCGGGGCTAAAAACCTACCGACTGTGAGATCATGACCTGAGCCAAAGTCGGATGCTCAACTAACTGAGCCACCCAGGTGTCCCAGCTTATTAGTTCCTTTTTAAATATGTCTTGTAGCTGGTTGTAATAGAATCTGAGACATGCTGTCTTTTGGCTGGTGGATTTAAGATGTTGATATTATAATCACATATTACATAAATTACAGTATTATTATAAAATGGACACCTGCGAGTCCACCACCACCTGCATGAGAAATTGAGTATTCTGGTGGGGGGAGCTTCAGGGCTGGGTTACTCACATGGTTTTTGTGAGGATGCAGTAAGGAAAATAGGGAAAACCACCTGGCTGAAGTCCTCAGTAGCAGTTCCTTCTTTAAGGAAAGGCGTGATCAGGGATATGACAGCGTGGATTCCAGCAGTTGTGAAATTTGGGGTAACATTTATTGAGTCTTTCAAGTGCTGGGAAAGTACTTTACCTGGGTTACCTTCAGTTAGTCCTCACATCAGCTCCTATAGAAGGAATTTTAACATTCTCAGTTTACAGATGAGGAGATGAGGTTGAGAGATGAAGTCATTTTGGCCAGTGTCAGAGCTGGAGCCTGACGGAGGCACGACGCCCGCCCAGGCAGTCTGCTGCTCGACCAGCTGTGCTTTGCTGCCTGTTAATGACCCATATGGGCCCCTCCTCAGAGCACCCAGGTCCTATACAATACTGTCTCGCTGGCACTTTCTTTTAGGATTGCTTTCCAGAGGTTCAAACTGGATTTATTTCCACTTACAGGGGAAAACGAGGAAGTGAAAAAACCTAGACCTTAGGTCTGTGGACAAGCCATCTTCACACTTCAATTTAGAATCATTCTTTCTCAGCAGAAAACCTTTGGGGGCGCCTGGGTGGCTCAGTTCGTTAAGCACCGGCCCTTGATCTTGGCTCGGGTCATCTCAGGGTTCTTGAGATCGAGCACTGTGTGGGGCTCTCGCTGACAGCGTGTAGACTGCTTGAGATTCTCTCTCTTCCCCTGTCTCTCCCTCTGCCCACGACCCCCCCCCCCACTCTTGGCACTGTCTCTCTCTCTCTCTCTCAAAATAAATGCACAAACTTAAAAAGAGAAGAAGGAAACCTTCCCAAAGACGGTGACCCCCACAGGCCTGGTTGATGCCCTTCTGTGTCCCTGCCACCTGTGCCTGTCCCGTGCGGCGTGCCTCATGCCGCACCGTATCTGGTGGTTTAAATGGACTCCACATTCAGCCAGGACAGCACTGCTATGTTCCCGTCTGTGTCTCCAGTACTCGGCACAGGGTCTGGGAAATGACACGTGTTTGATGTTCTTACTGATGGAGCAAATTAATATATTGAGCTAGAAGATCTAGTAACAAAAGTAGCTTTTTATTATTTAGTATATTCCAGGCACCAGACCGGCCTGCCTCATTTATTACACTTCACAGATACTGTGTTTTTTCACAAACTGAAGGTTTGTGGCAATCCTGCGTCGAGGAGGTCTGTCGATACCATTTTCCCAACAGCATTTGCTCACTTTGTGTCTCTGTGTTACATTTTGGTAATTCTTGGAATATTTCAAACTTTTTCATTTGTCATGATTTGTATGTGATCAGTGATCCTGACTCACTGAAAGCTCACATGATGGCTAGCGTCTTTAGCAATAAAGTACTGTTCCATTAAGGTTTATACATTGTATTTTTTAAGACCTAATGCTGTTGTACACTTAATAGACTACAGTATGTTATAAATATAAATTTTATGTGCACAATAAAATTAAAAAATTTATTTGACTCACTTTAATTGCCATAATATGGACCAGAGCCTGCAGTATCTCCGAGGTATATCTGAAATTAAATTTTTTACATACGTATACAGATAGTTATAATACTAAATTATGATTCACCTAACAACTTTATTTCATTTAATCTTACAGTAATCCTGGGGCGTAAATATCATTGTTCACTCCTTTCACAGATGATAGGCTCAAATTCAGATTATATGATTTGCTTAAGGTCACCCACTGTTTAAGCAGGAGAGCCTGGATTTGAACCCATATCTGTCTGACTCTGGGTACTGGGGTCTTGGTGTTTAGCATAACTGCTTCTCTGGAAATTTCCACAGTTGAGTCACAGCGGAGAAATCACAGAATTTCTTGATCTTGAAAAATTTCCAAGAAGCCTTGCCGCAGTGTTGTGCCGACTTGTCTTAACAGGAGAATAACACAACGGCAGCGTCAGTTTTGCTTGGCGCTGATTCCTTTTTGTGCGCCTGCTTTTAGAGCATATAGGACTTGAGCAGGGACTGGCATTAACCCGTTTAAAAAGGGAAGTAGCTCTTGTGTACCTGTTGTTGGAAAGCATTTGCCTTGGTTAATACAAAACTGGCTTGATAAGCCAGACTGACTTGTTAGGTTCAGATGTGCCCCATGAGTATATTGTGTTGGTTATTTACGACCAGCATTGAAAATTGTTTTTTTAATGTTTGTTTAAGTTGAGAGAGAGAGAGAGAGAGAGAGAGAGAGAGAGAGAGCATCTATGAGTGAGGGAGGGGCAGAGAAAGAATCCCAAGCAGACTTGGCGCTGTGCATAGAGCCTGATGTGGGGCTCGATCACACAAACCATGAGCTCATGACCTGAGCTAAAATCAAGAGTTGGATGCTTAACTGACTGAGCCACCCAGGCGCCCCTGAATACTGTCTTCTTAATGAGACGTGGACTAGGTACTGGGTGAGCTCTAGGCTGGGGTTGATGAGTTGGTCTGGCTTTTCTGTTGATTGAAGACCGTGAAGAGACCGAGACATTGTTAAACAGATTGAGCCCCTGAGCAATAGCTAAAGCTTTTCTTTTGATTACTCTAACTTTGTGTGCTGCTGTTCATTTCCAGAGCTGGTAATTTGTACATTCAAGGCTATTAGCTAATTATATTAAAAGTTATGTTTAACATTTTGAGTAGCACCAAGTTTTGTTTTTGTTTTTTTTTTAACAGTGAAAATGCACCTATAGTTGACAAATTGTATTTTGGTGAAAAGATTTAGCATTCTTGTTCACTATATCAATGCAATTGATTAAATAAAATCTTTGTGGTTCTAGAAATTTGGATCCTTATAATTTGGTGGAGTGCCTTGGCAATAGCTGTTTCTAGACATGAAAGTCTAGACAGTTCTTACTAGTTGACGTTGACCAACGTGAATGTCATTGTATATAGACACTTGAGAGTTTGGGGTGGAGGAATGAAAGAAAAACGGTTCTTAGGAAGCACACAAACGCTGTGGTGTTGGTGTTACACAGTATGTTTGTTTCTCTCTTCTTTCAGACTGGTCGAATCGACAAATCCTACCCCACGGTATGTGGCCACACGGGACCGGTGCTCGACATAGACTGGTGCCCGCACAGCGATCAGGTCATCGCCAGCGGCTCCGAAGACTGCACGGTCATGGTAAGGCCCCGGGGGGGGGGGGGGGGGCACGCCCAGGTCAGTGAGACCCAGCTACTGCTTCCAAAAAGCATGCATGTGCAGAAACTTGAAAAGGAGAAAGTCAGAGCAGTTTCGATTGTCTGCTGGATTGCACCATGACTTAGTGACATGAAAGAGTGACATTACCCAAGCCTTTTCTACGTCCTTATGTCAAAGAAGTTGTACTGTATTGGTTTTCCTCTTTCGCACGAGTGTGCGTGTGTACGTGCCTATTGACTGTTGTCTCATCTGCTCCATGGGAAGATTTTGAGGAAAGTGAAATGACTTTCCAATAATTCTGTGAATGCCATTGGACCACATGACTCCTCTCCCTCCCCCAGAAGGAAGACAGAATTGCCAGGATGAATGGAATCTTTATGGTGAAATAAGATGCCAAAGATTATACGTATAAAATGGGACATATCATGTGTATTGGGAAATCGTGAATAGTAAAGCTTTGCAATAAGTAAAGTGCTTATTTCCAAGCTAACGTCAGAAGCCGTGTTCTGTCTAGTTTGACCCTGGTTAAGAAATGCCTTTTTATGCAGGTAGACAAACCAGGTGAAAGATTTTTAAAGTAAGTTCTTTACATTCCCTCATTTAGATTCCAGAAGTAGGTTACGTGTGAAACCAGGCTTTGGGATACTTTTTAACGTAAAGCTTCTCGTTCTTGATTAGGTTCTTCTTAGCCTTCAAATGTAATTGTCGGTTTGGATCAGTTTTTAATCCTCGCCCCACCTGTGTTGAAAGGTTGACGTTTGCACAAACGGGGAGCGGTGCACTGAGTGCTGCGCTGGGTGAAGGCCGTGCCTGCGCACGTCCGGGCGCTCTGATGCGCGTCAGGTGCAGAACTTGGAGGCCACTTGTATTTCCCTCTCCATTTTCTGTGGACCAAGCCCGACTTAGAAACAGTGTTTGGAAGGCTTTATTAAAATTATATGACATAAACACAAGTTAATTCCTGAATTGTGTCATTTAAACATTTACTCGTTTATCCCCATGGACTTTTGGCTGAGGGTTGCTCCTCCTGTGATTTTGTAATTTTGGCAGCCAAATCATACTAAGGAAATATGTTAAAAGGAATTGTTCTGCTTAGTGTGCACTGCTAAATTGATCATTTTCATGGCTGCAGACACATTTTACTAAGGGAAAGGAACATTGTTTAGACCCCCGATGCCAAAATCTTAAACTGAGAGTCTTAACTTCTCTTGAAGAAGCAGGTTTGATTCATCTAAAAAAGAAAAACACAAAACAAACCTTTTTATTATAAAAAATGCTAAATGTTAAGTGAATCTCTGTAACCACCACCCAGGTCAGGAAACAGAACTTCGCCAGCCTTCTCAGACTCTCCCCTCTCCCCTGTGCTCCTCTGCTACTCCCAGCTCCTCCCACTCATCTTTCTCCATGGTTTTTAATCACCCACATGTTCCTTTCTAGACACTACAGCTTGAAGTTTAAAAGTTTAAAGAACTCGATATGTCTTTTAAGTCTTGTAACCTCTCAAATCCTCTTCCATCGTTTTCTTGTCCGCAACAGTGAATCTGATGAAGAAGCCCGACCTTTGACCTGCAGTCTCTCAACTGTCTTAGTGTCTGCTGATTGCATGTTCAGGGTGCATTTCAACATGTTCCTCTGTCCTCTAAATTCCCTATAAATTGGCAGCTGGATCCTGACGTGTGATCGCATTCAGTCTCGATCCCTTTGGCAAGATGATAGCTCGTGTTATGTTCTTGCATCAAGAGACCCATGATACCAAGATGTCTGGTCTTTGTTCTTTTTTGATTTGTGCAGCTGTTGATGCTCAGCGCCCAGATCCAGCAGATCCTCAGGGCTCACAAAATGGAGATACTAAATTCTGTTATTTTGTTTTCAGTTTTCAGCTGGTAAAAATTGTAAGGGGGGTGCCCCCTCTTTTCTACTATTGGCCTAGTAGTACTGTTCATATAGGAAAGTTGGATAAATGCTTGAATCTCTCCTTTTATTTACTCAGTTTTTAAAATAATGAATTGGTTCTCTCTCTTTCTCAGAAGATGACCAGTTAGGTTTTTTGCCTCCTTTCATTTCATTTTGATTTCATGGATGTGGAACGTCTTTCATGGGTTTCGATTCATTACAATTCTTATCTCAAAGCCCAGGTCATCCCTTCTTTGTTAACGGGAACTTCTTCAAGGTTCCTGAGTCCTTTTGACACACCCTAGTTGTTTTTGATGGCTTCCCTGATATTTGGTATGTTAAGGTGTTCCGTGCTCATCTTGGACATTTCTTCACCCACACTTCATATCAGCCATTTCTCTCAGAAGCTCTGGTTTCTTTTAATGAAAAATGGAATTTCTAGATCACAGTCTGGGTGCTAGGAATGGTCACTGTTACCATGGTGATCATTTTTTAAAGACTTGGCAGTAAATGGGGCCAGAATATACGGGTGTATGTAAAGATAAAATACCATGTGACCTCACCTTAATATTCCCCGTTAAAACCCAGGACTATGTAGTTTTAACCTAACCTTGAATATTGCATCTTTATCTTCTCACACACTGAGAATCTGGGGTCTGAGATTCTGAAGAATCTCAGGGGTGAATTAGACTGCCCTGATGTGTCTCCTGTGCCTTATTACTCTTACATACAACAGACTCCGAGCAAAACTACTGTTATGAGCACCATAAATCAGTTTATGATTACTCAAAATAGTAATCTCTCTCTCTCTCCCCCTCTCCCTCTGCCCTTCTCCCCAGCTCGCACACACTCCACTCTCGCTCTCTCTAAAATAAAAATAAAATGAGGTGCTCAGTAATTCCAAGATCACACAGCCATTACATTTAACAGCCTCTCCTGTCTGATTTCTCTAAGTAACTGTATTTAGTGCTCTCCATAGGTCCTTATGCCCACCTCTTTCTAGTCATTTAGATCATCTGAAGCTCCTTTCCTGGTAGATTCTGGACCTCAGTGCACTAGAACCCAACCAGAAAGTGCTCAGGCCCCTCTGGGACAGGCCTCACACTGAGAAGAAATTCCAAAGAATGGAATCAAATAGAAAAGGCTTATGGGAACAATATTTTCTAAGTTCTTCTACATAGATAATAGCTGGTCTCTGACCTTTACAGATTTGAAGGTGAGTGTTTCTGGATATAAAATCTTTGGTTCACAGTCTTTCCTCAAGTGTCTAAATATATTATTCCATTTTCTTTCGTCATAAAGTGTCGTCAAAAGAAGTAAGATAATCTCTCCCTTATAAACCATATATTCTTTTTGTTCAGATGTACATAAGATTTTCTTCTCTTAGAACATAGAAGTGCCTTGGGGCACCTGGATGGCTCAGTTGGTTAAGCGGCTGACTCGGCTCAGGTCATGATCTCGCAGTTTGTGAGTTGGAGCCCTGCATTGGGCTCTGTGCTGACAGCTCAGAGCCTGGAGCCTGCTTCGGATTCTGTGTCTCCCTCTCTCTCTGCCCCTCCCCTGCTCACACTCTGTCTCTCTGTCTCTCAAAAATAAATAAACATTAGGAAAAAAAAGAACATAGTAATCTTGGGGCACCTAGGTGGCTCAGTCGGTTAAGCCTCCCAACTTTAGCTCAGGTCCTGATCTCATGGTTCATGGGTTCGAGCCCTCCTTTGGACTCTGCTGTTAGCTCAGAGCCAGGAGCCTGCTTTGGATTCTGTGTCTCCTCTTTCTCTCTCTGCCCCTCCCCTGCTGGCGCTCTCTCTGTCTGTCTCTGTCTCTCTCAAAAATAAACATTAAAACATTTTTTTAAAGAATATAGTAGTAATCTTGCTAGAATATTGTTGGTTATTCTGAGTTGGCATTCCAAGGTTTGTGGCATGTTTTTTTTTTTTGTTTTGTTTCTTTTTTTTTTTTTTAATTATTTGAGAGAGACAATGCGAGCAGGGGAGGGTCAGAGAGAGAGGGAGACGCAGAATCTGAAGCAGGCTCCAGGCTCTGAGCTGTCAGCACAGAACCTGACATGGGGCTCAAACCCACAAACCATGAGATCATGACCTGAGCCGAAGCCGGACACTTAACCGACTGAACCACCCAGGCGCCCCTTGTTTTGTTTCTTTTTGAATGAGAGAGCAGGAGTGTGCGCCCATGAGTTGGCGGGGGGATGTCAGAGGGACAGAGAGAGAGAAGAAAATCCCGAGCAGGCTTCACACTCAGTGTGGAGTCTGACTTGAGGCTGCATCTCATGACCCTGGGATTATGATTTGAGCCAAAATCAAGAGTTGGATGCTCAACTGACTATGAGCCACCCAGGCTCACCCCCGCTGCCCCACGGTAGGTTCTTTCAGTATAAGGTTTCAGGGTTTTTCCCTCCCAGGAATGTTTTCTTCAATTACAGTCTTAGTATTTGTTCTGTTTTCTTGCCTTGGTTTTCTCCTTCAGGGACTCCTGTTAATCCATGTGCTTTTTCTTCTTTGCTTGTCTTCAGTATTGGTTAGTTTCTCTCCCAACCTTTTTTTGTGTTCATTTATTTTATTTTCTTTACTTAAAAACTTTTAATTAATCTAGTTGATGCACAGTGTTACATTAGCTTCAGAACTTTAACCATTTTTTTTGTTTTCTAACTTTTATTTTTAGGGAGACATTGCTATGTTTTTGATACTATGTTCTTTCTTGGTTAGTCTTCATTTCTAAAGTGATTCTTCTTTTATTTCTAATTTTGAAAATTTTTCCTTCCTTACTTTTGAGTTTTTCAAATTCTGATTTATGTGTCCTGGATTTTATTTTGTTTTGAAATAGCATGTGATGGCTTTTACCTCTTTTTGAGCACACCTTCTTAGCATTTTTATATTGTTTATAGGAATGCTAGTCTATGCCTTATTCTTTTTGTTTCTTATAGTAGCTTGACTTTTTTGACTTTCTTTTTTTTTCTTTAATTTTTTATATTTATTTTTGTAAGAGAGAGACAAAACACAAGTGGGGGATGGGCAGAGAAAGAGGGAAACAACCTGAAGCAGGCTCCAGGCTCTGAGCTTTTCAGGCAGTGGTAGAAACTTGGCGGCTTGCTTTCTGAGATTTCCTAGCCTGCCGTTATTTGGATTTTCTCATTCCTTTGTCCTTCTGACTTCTGTCCTTCTCAGCTTTGATTCCTTTCTTCGGAATTTCTCCTCACTGTGGGGCCTGCCTCAGAACGGAGCCCTTTCTCGTGGCCTCTAGAAATGGGGTCTGGACTGAAGTCTAGATTGCTCCAGCCCCTTCAGACCTTCGTATTCTGGTCCCCGTCCTCACCCGCTATTGGAGAGGACAAAAACCTTCCAGTTTCCATTGCTGGTGTCCATCATGGCCTGCTGGTCTCAGGTCTGTGAAGCACCCCGTCACTGACCCATGGCTTTTCCGCACGGAGACTGACAATATGCAGGTCCCGTGGTTATTGCTGGTTTCTTCCTCCCACTTGCATTTGGGGATTATCACCTAGTTCTGTGTTTTTGTTTTGTTATCTGCTTGCTCCATGATTTTATAGAGAGACTTGGGAAGATCCCAAAACTGTGCTTGCCACTAACACCACCATCCTTCTAGAATTTTCTTTGTGTCCCTTTTATTGGTATTGCCAGAGTAAACATTGTGTAAAGTAAGTAATGCTTGGAGGTAAGTCCTCCCCCTAGCTTATTTTTTTAAGCCCTTAGGTATGGCACCGATATATATTTTTTTATTTTTAAGAGACAAAGAGAGACAGCATGAGCAGGGGAGGGTCAGAGAGAGGGAGACACAGAATCCGTAGACAGGCTCCCCGCTCTGAGCTGTCAGCACAGAGCCCGACACGGGGCTCAAACCCACGAACCGTGAGATCATGACCTGAGCCGAAGCCAGATGCTTAACCAACTGAGCCACCCAGGCGCGCCGGCACTGATATTTTAATCATTTAAGGTCCCCCAGATAATTTTGGGGGGCAATTACAAGAAGCTTTTATAGCTCAGCAATTAGAGTGAAATTCTGAAGAAATAGTTGTCTCCTACCCCACCTTAATACCTTATTTTCCACTTTTCTCTCCTAAAGGTAAAAGAACACTGTATGATAGATCAGACAGTTTCAAACAAAACCATCTTCAAATTTTATTTTTATTTTCTCACTATGTTTAAGCAATCTCTACACCCATCATGGGGCACAAACTCAACAACCCTAAGATCAAGAGTCGCATGTTCCACTGATTGAGCTAGACAAGTGCTCCAACACCTTTTCTTTTCGGTAGATAGTGTAACAAGACCTCATTATCGTATAGTATAGTATAAAGCTCAAGATGGAGAGTCCGGAGCGTGTGTAGGCCACTTACACGCCCTGAACCTCAGTTGCCTTACACGTAAAATAATAACAACAAAACAACAACACCACCAACGACAAGGAAGCTATGAATATATACCGAGTTCTTATTTTTTATAGTTATCTGTAGAGGGTTCAGAGCAATAAGAATATCTTCAGCAAATATTCAGTAAAAACAAAAAAAATACAATAGAGCCACTTTGTCAAATGAACTATAAAATAATTTATTTTTAAAACTGCTTTTTGTATTGGGTCGCCTGGGTGGCTCAGTCTGTTAAATATTGGACTTCAGCTCAGCTCATGATCTGACAGTTTGTGAGTTTGGGCCCCGCGTCAGGCTCTGTGCTGACAGCTCAGAGCCTGGAACGTGCTTCAGATTCTGTGTCTCCCTCTCTCTCTGCCCCTCCCCTGCTCATGCTCTGTCTCTCTCTCTCTCTCAAAAAATAAATAAACATTAAAAAATATTTAGGACAAAAACATTCTTTTTGTATTAATAGTCTAATTCCATTAAGTCCTAAGCATTTAGGCACTGATCTGTTAATTTGGCAAGCATTGATTCAATGACAGCGATGTCCCTTTGATAGCAAGTTTAGGAAAAGGAATGCCAGACTGATGGCACATTCCTTCATCTTTTACAGATGGCTTCTTTAAAAGCAGCCTAAAAGCAAATTATATTGGCATAGTTTACCTTTCATGTACTAGTTTTCAAAGCTGTGTTTTATACCAGCAGAAAGCAATTCTATAAACCCTCCTCCCAGAAATCAGACTGTGCCTCCTAGGTTTTCCAGACTTTTCATACCATGAGTTCTTTTCTCCAACAATATGTTCTCATAGAGAGTTTTAAATATTGTGGCTACTAAGTATTTTACTTGGGAAGAGTTTAGCTCCAAGAAAATATTACTGCTTTAAATATTTTTTACAAAGAGCAGCCAAATTAAGTGAATGATCCCGATTCAGTGCTATTGCCTATCTGCAGGGAAGGGTAGTAATCAAACACAAATGCAAAGAATGGCTGATTCACACAGTGGGTTGCATAATTGTTTCTTCCAGAGTCGGGGAGAGGGAAGGATCTTGCAAAGTATCTGTCCTGTTTGTCTGACTAGATATTCTGACCCGTCCCACATGAAGTTTAAATGGACACTTTTCCCTTCTCCCACATCAGTCTTACTCTTCGGTAGAAATCAACAAAAATAAACTCCTTGTTTTACACGTTGTTGCTTCAGTTATATATTTTCCTAACACAGTTTTTGCCTTGAAACAAAAATGGAGGCGACATTGTAGTTGGTGATGAGAGTGAATTCCTCAGGATTTCTGGCCCCTCAGTCATTCGGCAGATGGCTTCTGGGCCATATGCTAGTGGGTATTATAACCTGGGCAGATCGGAGCCCAGCTCTCGCTTCTTGACTTCCCGAAGCCTGATGTTGTTGTTAATGTCATGGCGGCCCTTCCGTGCTGCCCCGTGGGCGTCGCAGAGGCAGCCTCTGTGGGGCCCTGCGGCCTGGGGAACCGGAGATCTCTGCCAGTCCTGGCATCTTTTCTTCATTTTCCCTTTGCAGTTGGTGTCCCTGCACTTAAAAATATAGCTTTTGGGGGAATAGCCTTTTTATGACTAGGTCTAGTGCCTAGACCAGTAGCAAGTTTGGGGCGGGAAGCGGGGGGAGTTATTGAAATGGGAAAGAGGTGTCTGGAAACACTTGCGTAATTTTTAAATTTTGCGCTGTGTGTGAGATGTAACAAAACCATCAAACAAATTGCACTTTACAATTATTCCTTGAGAGAAACCCACGTTTCTTAATTTTCATCACTTTTTCCTTTTCTCTCCTCTCCTTTCCTTTTCTTTCTTTTTTTCTTTCTTCTTCTTTTTTTAAGATTGTAAGTAATCTCTACACTCAACCTGGGGCTTGAGCCCACAACCCTGAGATCCGGAGTCCTGTGCTCCGCCGACTGCGCCAGCCAGGCACCCCATTCATCACTTTTTTCTTCATTGGAACTGTTCTCTTGAGCTGTCCTTTTGCCATTTTCAGAATTCCACATGCTGAAAAGGAATCCAATGATACATTAGTTCCTGAACATGAGCTTAAATTTTTTTTTATTTTTTCCAGAACCACAATGGGTTTTTACTGATTGATAACATTTTTTCATCTGGAAGCCCTTGGGACTGATTATGTTTTGTTTTTTTATTTTTTATTTTTGTTCCCAAAACAAAACATTGCCATAGCAATGTCCAGTCCAAAGAGAAAATTTCAGAAGCACACGGTATTATTTGAAAGACAAAACAAAGCAAAAAGTCAAGTGGAGGAGAGAGACGGCTTGTCCCTGCCCAGGCTGAGATGCCCAGTGTGGACACAGCGGAGGATGGGGGACTCCTGTTTCCCTCTCTCCTCACCAACATGTTTCTGAAAAAGCGGATTGGTTTTAGAGTTCTAGCTTTAGGCACAGAACAGAGGATGCTGCATAGACCTGCATAGAGACCAGGGCTGTTCTCATTTGTGTTAATTGGCCTAGGCATGTATTAGAGCTTTCACACATAATACCGTGGATGTAAGTTACAAAGTTGGGTACAGGGCTGAATTAATTTGAGGACAAGGCTCATGAAGGAAATCCTGACGTTCACGCCCTAAAGATACATGCGGGGTCATAGTAACAGCCAGAAAAATAACCATGAACATACAGTAAGCATTTTTTTTTTTGGCCAAGCCCTATTTTATAAGCCCTTATGTGCAGTGATTATATTTAATCATTATAACAGCGCAGTAAGGCAAGAGTACGTCCCATATTAAAGCTTAGGAAACACCAGTCCAGGCAGTAACTGCTTTGTCGAAGGTCACTCTATTTGCACTATTTCACGTTAGGCGGATGCTTTGGGGATGCAAAATGTTCTAGCTTGTTCGAGGCTTCAGTAGTGCCTGTAACCAGGTGCTGGCCCCATATCGGACAAGGCTCCCAGCAGTGAAGTCCCTTCTTCATGCTGACAGCCACGTAGGGCCCCAGCTCTGACGGGAGCCTGCGCCTTTGGACATCCAGGCTGGCATCCTGATTACACACGAGAAGACTAAACATGTATCGAGTGGGCCTTCTGCTTTGTCGCCCCTGCCCGAAGGCCACTGCCCCGAAGCTGCAGACAACCCTGAAAAGGGCAGAGAGCCACTAAGGACAGGCCCGTGAGCAGGGCTGGTGGGCACTGGCCAGGGGGCGTGCTTGCTCCATGTGGAAGAGCTCCCAGGCCTTCGGCTCCTTTCCGCGGCCACCGAGCGGATCACCGCCGCCTGTGTTTACCGGCACAGCCAGGGCTCTGCCGGCTTCTCATTTTAGTTTCCCGGACTTTTCCAGCCACTGTTCCCTCCCGCTGTAAATCCTCATGCCTGTGTGACCCCTTCCTTCTTTCCTCTAACTCCTGGTCACCGTGAGGGGCCATTCCCTCGGAGGGCCTTCCTGAATGGGCCAGACCGGGACAGCAAGAAGGCAGCCTCAACGACACGTGCATTTTCGTTCCGCACTTGGCTGGTGCCAGCGGAGTGTTGCTTCCGAGCCCTGTGCGGTTTCCTGGCGCGTAACACAGCTCCTAGCGGGGCTGACACTCAGAACAGCCTGCCTCATGACGGGCGTCATTCTAAATACTTCAGAATCAGATTGGGCCCCAAAACAACCCTAGTGAAAGCGGATTCACTGTTGCTCCCATTTTAGAGGTGAGGAAAGCTTAAGGCCCAGAAAGTTTAGGTGAGTGTCTCCACGTTTATGCAGGTGATACTGGGCAGAATCAGGAATTGAACAGTCTGTTCTAGTTCTGGTTCCGGGGCCCGCGTTCCTAACCATTGCATTGTTCTGTCTCTGCATTTGGGGGGCACTGCATGTATGCCCAGCAGTGTTCCAGGGCGTATTGACTCATTTCATCCCCACAGCAGCCCTAGAAAGCATAAGTACCCATGTTACCCCTGGGCACAGTGATGTTGAGTTGTTTGCCCCGGACCGTCACTGTAAGTGGTCCAGGCAGGATTTGAACCAGGTTCTGTTTGGCTCTGGAGCCCACGCTCCAAGCCTCCACATAACACCATTTGTGTTATTTTTGGGCTCCCAGAAGTCTCTGCTTTCTGGTAGACTGTACACCCCTCGAGAGCAGGGCCTGTGCGTGTTATCCTTTACCCTCCTTGCTGGTAATGGGCCTGCCTTATATTGGCTCCTCAAGAGACGTGTTGTGTGAATGAGCCACCTGGGTAGTAAAGTGGGTTAGGAACCATTGAATCTTCTAAAGGTGAAATTAAAAAATGAGCAGTTTCCTCATTTTAAAAAATTATATAAGTGTTTTGCCCCATCATTAATATTTCCTTGTAGTCCAAGAAAAACACGAGTGAGGGAGCAGGTAAGGTCCCATTACGGGCTCCACTTCCACCCTCATGTTGAAGGTTGGGCATACTGGCTAGAAACAGGGCCTCCCGTCGCCCCACGCCTCATTCGGGATTTAGAGAACACACCATTTACTGCGGTCAGAGTGGGGTACTGAGGGTTCGCAGTCCTTGCAGGAGAACCCAGCAGCCCCGGGTTGTGGTGCCATCTGGAGACGGCGGGTGGTACTGCCACTCTGCCCATCCCAAGGCCACGCCAGGACTCATCGTGGAAAATGTTATTTCCTGTTGAGTCACTGAAGTCCCATTTCATAACTGTTTCTCTGCGACTTTGGCTTTGATCATCAGTAGTTTTCTGTTCCTTCTGTTAAAAAAAAAAAGTAAAAACACAAGACCTGCTCTACATTCAGATGGCTAATTGGGCCTGTTTTACTCATTATAAACCCTTGAGTAAAAATAATATGTCGGCATGAAAGCAGACCTGAAGTGCTGGGGGTGGTCAGCAGATGCCCACATTCCGGGGGGGTGGGAAGGGGTCAAGTCTGTTTGGTGTTGAAGAGGCAGGGTAGGGTTTCCTTCTGCTCCCTGTGCTCGTTTCCCACCTGCACTTTTGGAAATTTGCTGACGGGTGAGGGTGCAGGGGATCTTAGGGGCCACCCTAAACTCAGGCCCTCAAAGTGCAGGTTTATTTTGCCATGAGTGGCGTAAGGGGTTGTAGTTAGCCTGGGCAGAATTTAACCGTAGGAATGAATGATCCCTTAATTCATAACTTCTTCCCCATTCTTCAGGATGGCAAACTTTCTCTTCTAATTTTTTGCAGAACAGGCCTGAGCTGAACCTTAAACACTCATCCAATCCAGATCTCTGCCTTCCACTAAGCAGTTGAAAACAGGCATTGTTTGTCTCCTCCTTAAAAATCCCCAACAAAGGAAAATTCTGTTTCTCACTTGTTCCACCGTTGAGCATGATTTGTCACTGGCAAGTTTTAAATTTTTCATGAACTAGTTCCTTAAAATCTTTTCTGCTGGTAAATTTCCTTATTTTAGCATTTTATTTAATACATTTTCGTGGTTTAGTATATTTTAAATATACAAATTACTTAAAATATATTAACATATTTAATGTGTTTTACTCTCCATATATAAGAAGATAATTAGTTTTTTTAAAATAGTTTATTGTCAAATTGGTTTCCATACAACACCCAGTGCTCTTCCCCACAAGTGCCCTCCTCCATCACCACCACCTCTTTTCCCCCCTCCCCCCTTCCCCGAAGATAATTAAACTTTAGCCTTTTCACAAACTTAAATACTACTTAATGTCTGGTTTTCTACAGGATTCTCGGTGCTACTCAGCTTAGTTGTTACTCGGTTCTCTCTTTGTAGAAGGCGTCTTTTAACTTTTTAAAACTCAGGTCCTTCCTCTGTCATAGTCTCTTGTCCCTTCCGTCTGATGCCTTCCCATCCCCGTCCCCCTCTGCCACAGACACGTCCCCATTTAAGATCCGGTGACTGTTTTGTGTGTCTTCAGCAGCCCAGAGGAAGTTCACGTGCAGCTCACCCATCTGACGTGAACAGTTCAGTGGTCTTAACGTAGTCACAGTACTACAGCCGTCACCAGCGCCGTTTCCGAACATTTTCATCACCCCAGAAGGAAACCCTGTGCCCATTCACTGTCACTGCCCCGAAGTCCCCAGCACGAAGCAGCCACTAATCGACTTTCTGTCTGTGTATTCTTCTGTTCTGGACATTTCATAGCCACAGAATCCTACAATATGTGGAACTTAACTTCTAGTAACATTTTCAAGCTTTAACCATGCTATAGCATGAATCAGTATTTAATTCCTTCTTGTGGACAAGTAATATTCCGTTGTATAGATATTCTCATTTTGTTTATCCCTTTCTCACTTGCTGGACATTTGGGTTGTTTGCACATTTTTGGCCTTTATGAATAACACTGCAGTGAACATTCACATACAAGTTTTTGTGTGGACGTATATTTTCACTTCTCTTGGGTTACCTTGGGAGTGATGTTGCTCAGCCATAGGAAGTGTATGTTTAATCACTTGAGAACTGTCAGACTCTTTTCCAAAGCGGCTGCACATGTTATACCCCCACCAGTGGGGGGGCAGGGGGGTGTCTGATCGCCCCAAAGCCTCATCAGCACCCAGTATCTGCTTTCTGATTATGGCCTTTCAGTGGACATGAACTTACGTTTTACTGTGGTTTAGATTTGTGTTTGCCTAATGACTAATAATACCGAGCGTGTTCTCATGTGCCTTACAACTAGTTGTATATCTTTCTTGAAGAAAAGTCTATTTAGATTCCTTGCCCCTTTTGAAAATTGGGTTATTTTCCTTAGTGTTGATTTGTAAGAGTTCTATATATGCTCTTTTCACTCTCTTGATCATGTCTTTTGAAACACAAAGTTTTTAATTTTGATGAGGCCCAATTTGTCTTTTGTTTCTTTTTAAGATTTTTCTATAGTAGATGTTATAGAACTACTGTGTGTATTTTTTATTTTCCAAATGTGAAACTAGAGGAAATAGGATGTTTTACATGCGGCACCGTCTCCCGAGAGCTCTGGTGGCTGAAGTGTGCTCTCCCCTCAAAGCCCGTGGGCTCCACGAGGGCTCATCGCCCCCAGGGCTGCTTCTCATGGGGCCTCAGTCATTCTCTCTCTTTCTTTCAAGTGTTTTTTTGTGCCTCTAATCCGAGAGGTTTGAGTTTAACAGAGAATTTAGAATAAAATCTCAACTGTTGTTAAATAAAAGCGGAGAGGCAGCATTTTGTAGGCCTGGTGGATGTTCTGACCTTTCGCGTACTCGGTTTTAAAAACACCTTCATAGAGTCAGTGTATCGTGTTCCGCCTTTCATCCCAAGCCAGCATGTGTGCTGCGTATGCAGAGCTGGTCTGCAAACTGGGTGGGCCCAGGAAGGGTGAGGGTGCCAGGGCCTTCCTCATGTGGATCCTCTTGCTTCCTTTCCCAACAGGTGTGGCAGATCCCAGAAAATGGACTCACCCTCTCCCTGACCGAACCTGTGGTGATTTTAGAGGGCCACTCAAAGAGAGTTGGCATCGTGGCCTGGCACCCGACTGCCCGCAACGTCCTTCTTAGTGCAGGTAGGAGCTAAGCGCTGGGGGAGGGGCAGTGACCGGTGCGTTTTGATGTGTGCTCAGCGGCTTTGAAGCGGTTAAGAATCTGTGCAGCGGTCCCCTAGGCCGTGCGAGTGTGTGTGTGTGTGTGTGTGTGTGTGTGTGTGTGTAGACCACATTGGCAGTCTAACTCAAGACTTCTTGCCTTGAGAAATGAACAGATACACGCTTGCCTGTAAATCTAGCAGATTCGTGGCTCCTATTGGGGCCTGTCGTGGACCAGAGTTTTAGTTACTCCTGACAGAGCAGGAGGCTCCCTGGTGGAGGCCCTGGGTGCCCACTCGGATGTTGTTGTCAACTGTGGAGTGATCCTGTGAGGCAAAGATCCTCCTTCCTATAAAAAGATACTTCCATTTTTCTCCTTGTACGAGTAGTACATATTTTTTATAGAAAACATATAGAAAAAAAGGAGAAAATAAAAATCAGTTGTAATCCTGCCACCCAGAGGGGACATCATCATTAACCATTTCTGTGTTTCTTTCCAGGAGGTACGTCTTTGCACGTTACCTGAGTGATTTCTCCCACAAAGACAGGTTCAGACACTTGACATATGACTTGCTTTCTGCACTTAGTGGTGCCCTATGGTCCTCTCCATGTGGCACTAAATGTTCTTCCTATGATATATATTTAAAATTTTTTTCATGTTTATTTATTTTAGAGAGAGAGACAGAGCATGAGTGGGGGAGAGGCAGAGAGAGAGGGAAACAGATTCTGAAGCAGGCTCCAGGCCCTGAGCTGTCAGCACAGAGCCTGATGCAGGGCTTGAACCCACAAACCGTGAGATCATGACCTGAGCCGAAGTTGGATGCTTAACCAACTGAGCCACCCAGGCGCCCCTAAATTTTTGTATGAGCAGGGGAGGGGAAGAAAAGAGAGAATCCCTAGCAGGTACGAAGGCGGACATGAGGCTGGAACTCAAAAACTGCGAGATCATGACTTGAGCCGAAATCAGCAGTCCAACGCTCAACTGACTGAGCCACCCAGGCGCCCCCTTTCCTGTCATATTTTTAACAACCCCAGTAATAGTCCATTGTCTGGATACCTTCATTTATTTAATCAGTCCCCTGTTTCTGGACATGGAGGTTTTGTTGTGTGTTTTTACACTGCTAGACAGCACTGCAGTGAACCCTCAACCAAGACCCTGTGTTCTCGGTTCGCCCCTTGAGTAGTTTCTACATTTCACCGTACAGAGATCTTTTCCTTTGTCTACAGTTTGAGATTTTATCTTTTATAGAAGCCAGATAGAGGTCACAAGGGAACATCATGGGATGGTGGGAAAGTTATATATTTTGATTGTGATGGTGGCCACGTGAGTACATACACTTGTCAAAATTTAGCCAATATATACTAAAAATGGGTGCATTGGATTGTGTGGAAATTATACCTTCATAAAATTGGTTTATAAGAAAAGGAATATAATGTGAGTGATAGACCCTTCACCAGTAAAAAGGAGGGGTCAATTGAGTTTTTAACTGGCAATAGAGGGTGTTTACAATACAATAAATTTAAAAACTTAACACCAGGTGTACCTATTGAAGCCAAGAACTACGTTTCAAAACCGATGCTCCTTAGAATTCACAAGTGACTCTACCTGGGAACCCTCCTCATGTTCAACTCAGTCCTACAAGGAGAGAAAACAGTTGTAAAGGTGGAAGTCCATCATGGGAAATCCCCTGCTGCCCTTCTCATCGAGGTCAAACCTAGGGTACCGTCCGCAGACTCTCTCCATTCTGCCTTTTACAAGCAAAGGAGAATGGTTAATTGCTGTGTTGTGCATATTTTAAGACTACGTGATCCACCCATGGTGGCTGAAGTTACCTGCTTGCCTGTGGGGTGTGAGGCGGAGGAAGGGTCAAGTCTCATCCTAGGGTTTAGCTCCCGCTTTACTGCTGTACAGGTTTCTTTCCAATCTCCTCCTTTTGGCCCTGAGACAGCTTGGGCGCCTGGAAGTCGGTGGCTAATTTTTCTGAAGTGCTTGTAAAATGGGCTTATTGAAGCAAGAATTTATTTTCAGGATATCCATCCCTAATTTGCTTCGTGCTTGAACTGATATCCTGGAAGCAGTAGGTGGTGCCACTTTTTAAAGGGGGCTCAGGGCGGACGCTTGAAGGAAGGTAGAAGTGAGGGGCGGAGGGGTGTGGCTGAGGCAGCGTTGTGGCCTCTTTGGGGATCAGCTTCCGAATGCACCTGCCTTCTTGATTACAGTTTGGGCTTCTCAGTTCAGCCCAGCCTTGACCTATTTTTCTCCCCTTGGAAAGATAAAGATACACTGTGAGCACATGGTTAGATCATCCTTTAACGTAAGGCCATGTTTTACAGCATTATTGACGTGAATAACCTGCCGTCCCACATTTTTCTTGAGTGTTCTAAACAGTCATTGCTGCTCTTTATTTTTAGTTCCTCCGGAAGAGAAATAAGCTGTATTCATTCTGATGTTGGTTTTACTAGAAAAGGAAACATAAGGTCACTCAGGGTCCACCAGCCCATTAGTTCTTAAAAAACAGCATTCTATTTTTCTTATACTTCTTCGTTTGGTTGTTGCTTTTTGTGTGTTTCCTGTGAACCCAAACTTAGCAAACCATATTTGTCCTCTTAACATGTTTCTTTTATACAAATGTCTTTTTTCTTTGTCACTTTGGTTTGTAACTCCCAGCCAGTAAGTAGGGCCTCCCGGGACCCGCACCTTCCCGCGGGTGTGTCTCCTCGCTGGAGTCTTAGTTTCTACGAGGGCGCTCTGTGGGTGCTCCTCATCCCTGAGGCGCACGGTTGTGTTTGCTTTCAGGCTGTGATAATGCCATCATCATCTGGAATGTGGGCACGGGGGAAGCCCTCATAAACCTGGACGATATGCACTCGGACATGATTTACAACGTGAGCTGGAACAGGAACGGCAGTCTGATCTGCACCGCTTCCAAGGACAAGAAAGTGAGAGTGATCGACCCTAGGAAACAGGAGATTGTGGCTGTAAGTGTGCGTAGGGCCGCACCGCGTGTCGCTGTGGCCCTTCGGTGGGGCGAGCGTGGCTTGGGAAGACAGGCGGCGGAGGCCTCACCCAGGTCCACGGAGCCTAACGGCGCAGGCGCCAGACCATGGATCCGCACAGGCTCCTACAGGTGTCTTGCCCCCAGTCACACCTCAGAGCTGTGGGTCCCGGAATTTACACCTGCCGTACCTCTCACTCAGTGACCATTTTCCACAAAGAAATGACGTCTTTGTCAGTTCGCTGGACTCCTTCAAGAATTTACAAATCTAGATCTGCTAACCCTGCTGGCTTAGTGATGAGTATTGTTTCACTGATCCCCGCCCCTTCCTGCAGCCATTGTCAGACCGCCTTACAGAGATGCCAGCCGTGTCTTACCAGTCTGTTGTCTTAGTTTCTACCACCCGGACTAGGCCTCAGCAAGTCACCCGTCGTGACAGAAGAGAGGCCTTTGGGGCTTGAGCTGGGGTTAAACCTGTAGGTGCTAGACCCCAGAATGTCCTCCGTGCCCCTTCTCTGGGATGTGCCGGTCCTTGGGCAGTATTACTTCTTCAGAGTTGGGTGACAGTCACAGCTAGTACTTGCCGAGCACTGGGGACTTGCCCAGCCCTGCACAAAGTGCTTTCTCCACTAGACCCTTCCAGGGCTCACTACTAATCCACTTTCAATGACCAAATGAAATTAAGGAAGGGGTTAATGGAACTAGACTTCTGTCTGTCCTCTGAAATTGGTGGAAAACTGTAGGGTATAACCAGCTTTCAGGCTATCCCTGGAGAAACCCACATCTGGTAGAGTTTCTCTCTCTCTCTCTCTCTCTCTCTCACACACACACACACACACACACACGGCAATCCGAATGAATGGCATGGGGGGCATGGGTTGGACTCCTTGTATAAGCCCCCATTCCACCTTTCTTTCTCACAGTTTGAATATAATGTGCCTCTTGCTCTTTGCCTCCCAGGAGAAGGAGAAAGCGCACGAAGGAGCAAGACCCATGAGAGCCATTTTTCTGGCTGACGGGAATGTCTTCACCACTGGCTTCAGCCGCATGAGTGAGCGGCAGCTGGCTCTCTGGAATCCGGTACGCCCCTCCCCAGCCTTCCCCCTGGCTTACCCTTGAGCTTTCTCTCTTTTCTGAGCAAGTCTTCAGGTGGGTAAGTAGATTATAGGGTTCTTAGTGTAGTTTTCCAAACCCCTGTCTGTCTGAAATTGGATAGGACCTTCTCATCCTCACTGGAGACTTATTGCTAAACGTATTACTCAAATGCATTCTTGATATTCCCAAGAGGTCTGTGTTGGCTGTATTTTTTAAAAAGAATTCACGAAGACACAGTGTTCTGGACTTGGGAAACAAGTTCTAAACTTTATTTTAATAAAGAATATGACCAAATGTTGAAATCAGAATAGTCATGCTTAGGAAAACATTAATAGCATAAGTGAAAAATAAACCGTGTATACGGTGCAATCTCATTGTGTGGGTGTGTGTGTGTGTGCGTGTGTGTAAGGAAGTAGACCAAAATGGCAATTGTTTCTGCCACCCACTGGAATGTGGGATTACTGTTACAGTGTTTCTGTAACTTTAACTAGAGAGCACATATTTATGTTAAAAAAATGTTAAAAACTTTTTTAATATTCATTTTTGATAGAGAGAGCGTGAGTGGGGAAGACATAGAAAGAGAGAGAGAGAGACAGACAGACAGACACAGAATCCAAAGCCGGCTCCAGGCTCTGAGCTGTCAACCAGAGTCCAATGCGGGTCTTGAACCCACGAACCACAAGGTCATGACCTGAGCCAAAGTCGGACACTCAACCAACTGCACCACCCAGGCGTCCCAGAAAAATTTCTTTTAAAACAAAATCGTCACAAAGGAGAAAGCTGTCTCATCTTTGTCATGGAGTCGCCCGGATGTGCGCGTTGATTAGATTGTCAGGTGGCCACGATGTTCAGTGGTTGAATACCATTCGGTATCCCTGTGGTATTTGCATGTATGAATATTCTGTGTGCATTGTTCAGACTTTCATTCTTCTAGGAAATGGCTCATTTAATAAAAGAATGAATCATCGTATAAAAGTATGTGTGTATATACAAATACATAGATACAGATTCAGATATTTGTATTTTTTCCCCAGAAAAACATGCAGGAACCAATCGCCCTCCATGAAATGGACACTAGCAACGGGGTGCTGCTGCCCTTCTATGACCCCGACACCAGCATCATTTACTTATGTGGAAAGGTAAGCAGTCATTCGAGTGTCGTATACTCAGTTTAATCTTGTAAGAGGAAAAGTTTATCCTTTAGAGAGTTAGTCAACAGGCAATGCATTGCATCATGTTAATAGTTTAATTTATCTGTTTTGTGTATGTGTCTTAAACTAAAACGAGGACCGGTGCTTTTGGTGTGTCTTAGGTCTTGAGCCTAGACCCTTTGAACTTGACGTTTGTGTGGTAATAGCTTGCCATGTTTAGGACTCCCACTACGGCAGGGATGGGGCTCGGGTATCGGGGCGAACGCTGACAGGAGTGGCTTCACTTGGGGACTCTAGTGAGAAAAAAGAGGACACCCTGGTGTCTGCGCCCCGGGTGCTGTGTGGTTGAGGATTTCAGATTCCTCTCTGGCGGCCGGAACGACTAGCCAGTTGCCACACCTGATGCTGAAATCGTCGGGCAGCCCCAGAATGGCATGTAGGTGTTGGTTACCACAGGCCGTGGGCTTGTAAAGAGAATAGTGCTTTGTGGACAGAGCTTTTGAAGGCCTCAGAGACTGTCCCGGGGTTCTTGTTTCTGGAGTTCAGCATTAGGGCCCTGGTCTTGAAAGTGTGTGGCCTGACTAAAGTGTCAGGAGGTGACAGTTGTTCTAGGAAGACCGCACACTAAAATCAAAAAGCGTACCTCCTGCCTTATGATCTCCATCTACCTACAGTGTTGCTAGCTTTATTATTTTTTTTTAAATTTTATTTTTAGTGGGCAGTAACTTTAATGTTCCTTAGTCTTTTGCAGATTCAATTTTTCTTAGAATTTTTGTAGTTGGAATAAATGAATTAATAAAATTGAAGCAGTTGATGTCTTTCCCCCACATCTGTTGAGATAGCCCCTTGCTCGGTGAGGCCGGACACGTTTCACTTCTCATCGTTGACTGAACGTGCTTTAGACTGTCACATATTAGTTGCTTCGAAACCAGGATCTTGTGTTTCCTTGAAAGTCGTTCTCGGGTGTTCCCAGCTGCCGTGGACTGCACCAGAGCAGAAACGGGAGCGATCACCCAGACGTTATCAGTGCTAGGCGGAAAGGTCCTTTGAGTGCACAGGGAGCAGTCTGCGTGTAGCTTCTTGACCATCACTTTAGATGGTCACGTCACCGAAACGAGTGGACACCACGAGAACGGAGACACTTGGGCGGCGTCTCACAGACACACACATTTCCCTCCTGCGGGCAGCGCTGCCCTCGCTGTTCGGGCTGGCCGTGGCCGTGGGACCGGCTGTCCTGCTGGGACCAGCATACGCTTCAGACCTCCGAAGCCACCAGACCCTTCCAGGCAAAATTACCATAGAATGATACATTGCACCGAGACAGCACGGTCTTCTGAAGTTAAGGAATACTCATGTTTTAGTGGGTTTCTTAATTATGACTGAAGAATTATTATGAATTGTGAATTAATTATAAATTAAGGTTGATTAAAAACTATTCTTAATGTTTCTTTCTTACTTTTTATTACTGCCTGGGTGTCTGGTGCTGGTGCCCTCAGGTCTGCACATGACACCATTCTGTGCGGGTCTTTGCCCTTTCCGTGGTCCTCCTAGACGTTTGTTTGTTTTTTGAAGTTAATTGCCATGCAGTTGCTGGTGTTAACATTTTTGCCCTGACTCTGCCTTGGCATCTGGGCTCAACGGAGTCCAATTTGAGCCTTCAGTGGGAGGAGGAGGAGACCATTTAAAAGACGTGCTAGCATTTGATAAGGTTGGCCACTGAGGCGAAGTCCCAGTTCATGCTTTACAGGGTTTACAGGGGAGACAGACCCCACCTCCCCCGGGTGCCTCAGGTAACAGTGCCCGATTTTCTCTGCTTTCTTGTAGGGGGACAGCAGTATCCGCTATTTTGAGATCACAGATGAATCCCCGTATGTCCACTACCTCAACACATTCAGCAGCAAGGAGCCTCAGAGAGGGATGGGCTACATGCCCAAGAGGGGACTGGACGTTAACAAATGTGAGATTGCCAGGTAAAGAGTCGGTCTGGTAAAGTGCGCACAGTGCCCGTGCCCCGAGTGTTCCACAAGAGCGGTGCAGCCACCAGTAACGGCCTAGGGTCGTAGTCATGTCTCCCTTCTGCTGCCGTGCAGAATTGGTTTCTCATTTCCTGTCCCCGCTGAGGAACACAGAGTGCTAGAGCAGGAAAGAACTTTCAAAATCTTGTCCTGGAACCGTGCTCCTCCCCATTCTTCAGACCTGTGGCCTGTGAAGCGCCGGAGAAGGGGCTCAGCCACGGCGCGTGGCACGCTCACTGACATGGTGAAGCTTCGTCTCTTGTCCTCAGGCTGGGGCTATGGCCGCTGTCCCCCGGGAGGCAAGCAGGGGCGAGCCTGCCCCTGAGATGGACGGAGTCATGGTTTCCCCGTGTGGGGACGGACATGGTCCACGCTGGATCGTAGACCTTGTGGACCCTAAATTAGAGAAGGCAAAGCTTGATTTAGGAAATGCAGCTACGTTATAGAATTCCTGCCTCTCCATACTGGGGACTTTTCTTAAAAATTTATATTGCATAATGTCAGTGGTCTTCCTAAAGGGTAGGCTTTTTTCTCCTTTTAGTCAACAGGAGATACTCAGTGAGACCCACAGAGGACTGGCCATTTAAGAAAACTTTTTTTAACTTACTTATGTTAATGCGGGGGGTGTGGAGAGCCTGAGCACAGGAGCAGGGGAGAGGCAGAGAGAGAGAGGGAGACAGAATCCCAAGCAGGCTCTGTGCCGTCAGCACAGAACCTGAGGCAGGGCTCGAACCCACAAATGTGTGATCATGACCTGGGCCGAAACCAAGAGTCGGGCGCTCAACCGACCGAGCCCCCGGGGGCCCCATGAAGGACTGGCTGTTTTGAGCAACAGAGTGACCAGCGCCATGCTGTTGGGCCAATGATGGTGGTGCCGCACCTTACGCAGCCCGGCGTTTCTGTGGACGTCTGTCGACCTCCGCCCTTTGGGTCATGAGCACATCTTTAAAAAGAAAAGGAACTTTCTATAAGCCCCCTTTTAAATTAATTACTATAAGTTTAATTTTAAGATATACTTAATTCTCTGTAGCCGGAGTAGTAAAGATAATTCAAAATTATAGTTTAAACCAAACTCCTCAAAATGTGGTTCAAAATAGATTGAACCCAAACTTGAGAGTGCTTCTCATACTTGGGAGAGCACTTATTTTACTGTCATCTCAGAGTTTAAAAGCCCACGAGCATAATCATCCAGGATACCTCCTACGTAAGTGTTTACCGAGCATTTGTTAACGTGAGCCGGACATGGAACCCAGGCCAGTTTTTGTTTTTGTTTTTTTTTAACCACTCTGCTGACTCCAGAGGTTTTGTGCTTTATGTTCCTACTCTTTCCACATTTTGGATAATATCAGATTTTTCTTGAGTGTCAAACATGATGTGGTTTGCTTGGATGCCAAAATGGTAATCCTAGGGTTATCTTCTTTTCCTTTTTAAAAACCCTGTTTTTATGCCCACAAATGTTCAGCCACCTCCAGTTGGCAGAAGACCGGGTATCCGAATCCTGAGTGCTGACCTCGCATCAGGCGTTTGTTTGCGCCTGTCGACCTGGTCGCTTTGCCACAAGTTAGTCATTGTTGGAGGTGGTGTTTCCCCCACAGCTGATCAGCCCCGAAGACTGGGGTTTGATGTCCCAGCCGCAGAGACCTCAACTTCTGGTTCCTGCTTCTAGCCCACCATTTCCTGGCATAGCTGCTCTTGGCTTCTGTTTTCGCATCTGGAAAATGGGAGCACAGATGGTGCCCGCTCGCCGGGGTGCATCCGCCGAGGTGACAGGCAGAGCACGTGGTGTCCCTTACAGCGTCGCAGAGGAGTAGTGGCTGTGAAGCCTGTTACTTGGCCTCCTATTTCACTTAATACAGCTTTGCCTTTATTTCCCCCTTGAAGATTCTTCAAACTTCATGAGAGAAAGTGTGAGCCTATTATCATGACTGTTCCAAGGAAGGTAAGTGCCTAGTTTCTTAAGCGAATCTGTGTTTAAAAGATGTTTAAAGGTCCAGCCTTTCTTCTTCTGTAACTGAGGGCTTTCCCCAAACGTCTCTCGCAGTCGGACCTCTTCCAGGATGACCTGTACCCCGACACGGCGGGGCCCGAGGCGGCGCTGGAGGCAGAGGAGTGGTTTGAGGGGAAGAACGCAGACCCAGTCCTCATCTCCTTGAAGCACGGGTACATTCCTGGCAAAAACAGGGATCTCAAAGTGGTCAAGAAGAACATTCTGGATAGCAAGCCCACTGCAAATAAGAAGTGTGACCTGATCAACGTCCCCAAGAAAACCCCGGACCCGGCCAGTGTGGTAAGGACCGCCGGGGCTTGGGGGGCGTGCTTGGCCGGCTCTGGGCTTTCAGTGGATGATAACCTGACTGTTTCGAAGAACCTCCCTGGCCACGTGGTTATTTTTGAGTCTGTGGCTCTACCTTCAGCTCCATTAGCTGGGGGTTTTTTTGTTTGTTTTTTATAATGACCTGGATAGAAGTCCGACTACGACCATTTTTGAGAGTACACAGGAGCCACTGGGGTGTTTTCCTAATTGTGTCTCTCTGGGCTGTTCACATCCGTCTTTGATTGGGGTGGAAATGAAGCAAGAGAGCGTGGGCCACAGATGCCCAGGAAGGGGAGAGAGCAGTGAAAGGGTCCAGATGTCACTGAGTGTTCCAGAGACACAGGCATCTGGCGGCGAGTGCAACGTAGCATAGATGACCTTGAAACTGTTGGCAAGAACCATCAGAGCGGAGTGGTGGGAGCCGAAGCCTGACCTGGGGGCCGCTCAGCCACTGCTAGGAGAGCAGGGTCAGGCCAGGGGGCAGAGGGCACGGGGACTGGCGGGCATGGAACAGGATCCTAGGGCACTAGAGGGAGAGTGGCGAATTGTTAGTGAGAAGGTAGGTGGGACAGAGAGGCCGGGCACCTGGAGGAGCTTGACTGTGACCAAAGAAGCCACGCGAGGTGCCGTGGACTGCAGGGTTTCCCCACAGAATCCATTCCACGTGGGAGAGGCTGAGGCCTCTCTAGAGGAGTTGGCAAGCAGGGTGAAGGGGTTAGCTCCTAAGAAGGGCCCTCCCTGGGACATGGCAGGAGCCTCTGGGTCACCCCCGACCTGGGTCACGTAGACGTCACGCCTGATGGTGTTGCACAGGGTGGCCAGGCTGTGGCGCAGCCGTGAAGGGACTGGTCCCTTGCCACAGTTTGTGTCTTGAGACGGAGTCCTCCGGGTAAGTGCACGGGCGTGGGGAGCAGCATGGCAGGCCCCTGGCTCTGCTGGGGGGCGCCGACCAGCACCCAGGACTCTCATAGGGCCCAGCCTGGTGCCCGCCAGTGCAAGGCCCCTCCCAACGTGGAAGCCGAGACTGTGGGCCCTAGGATTGCTCAGCTGTGGCGAACTTCGTGGCCTGCGTTCTAGTCAGCCTCTTACCCTCTCCCCCCTTTTTGGTTTTCTCAGCAAAACGAAGCCAAGCTGGATGAGATTTTAAAAGAGATCAAATCTATAAAAGACACAATCTGCAACCAAGACGAGCGCATTTCCAAGCTAGAACAGCAGATGGCGAAGATCGCCGCCTGAAGGCCCACACCCCAGCCCCACAGGGAGCCGGAGCTGGCGCGTCGCGGTTGTGGGCGTGGTCCCGCGGTTGTGGGCGTGGTCCCAGGGAGGGCGGAAGGGAGGTGCTGCCGCGGGGACCTTCCTTGTCAGCCCGGTGGACCAGCGATGGGCCGCATTCCAGTCAGAACTCAATTCGTTTCCCAAATTTGCAGAAACAAAATGTGATTTAAAAGCTGAGCTTTTTATCGGAAAGCTTTTTTGATGTTTTAAGTGTTCTGTGACTTGTCGAACTTTTAAAAGACAAAAAGTGCTACTTTTAAAAGCCCAGATATTCTGAATTTTAGAAAACCGACCATTTCTGATTCAGTGTTGTGCCCAAGTATCTTTTTTTTTTTTTTATAAACAGGGACCAATGCCACATTGCTTTTTATATTTCTTTTCTTTTTTTTTTTTAATGTTGCCAAAACCAAAAGTAGCTGCTGGCCCCCAGCCCTTGCATTTTGCTACTTTGCAGTATTTCTGTGTGGTTTGTTTTTTTTTTTTTCCTTCTTGATTTGAAAGGGACAGCACTGTGTACGTTTATAAACTAAATGAAGATAAGATATTATTTTGTATACACGTTCACCCAAGAACAATTGGCGCGCAGCCGTGTGGCGCTGGCGCGTTCGCACCACACACCGTCCTCCTCACGACTCTGCAGAAGGACGACTTGAAGAATCACGTGGGTTCGCGTTACCACCACCCCTCTCCTTTCATGGAGTCTTCTGATCAAAAAAAGCTCCTATTGTATCGTCTCCTGTCTTCCCTGTCTCTTTTCTAGAAGCTGGGTGGTTGTACCAGAATGGAATCTCACTTCCTGGTTGTCCTGTGCTTCAGATGATTATAATCTAGCCCGAACTCGCGTGTGTTTCCGCAGTTTTGTTATCCATGTAGAGTCTATTGCATTGATCGCCCTAAACATCATGTTTCAGGTTTGGTTGATACTTGATAAGGGTGCCCGGGGTGAGGGGCCACAGAAGCTCCTCCTTGCCCGTTTCTGCAGCCTGCCTTGCTCTCAGGTGCGGTAGAGAACTGTAGGCCGAGGGCCCCTGCCGGGTGGCGGGGGGTGGGGGTGGGGGAGCGGGCCCCCGGTGACCCTCTGCCCTCCCAGCACATCGTTTGCCATCCCTGTGCTACCCTGGAGGCAGAAGCGGTTGTCTCTGCGCCGCCAGGGCCCCTGCCCTCCCCTCCGTGTCACGAGCGCAGCCGCCTCTCTCAGGGCTCCCCCGGTCGTCCTGTCTTTCCTGCCGCTCAGCCCTCTCCAGTCAGCTGGGATGAGCCCAGAGGGTGCTATTGACCATTGAGACTGAGAACAGTCCAGAGTGAAGCAAGACCAGGAGGGCGGGCCTCTGCCGTAGCTTTAATGGGTACAAACTCATCCCTTTGCACCCTCCACACAAACCAACCTGCTCTGCCCTCCCCCAGCCCCCCGCTCACACAGAGGCCGTGTCAGAGCACGGAGGTCCCTCAAATTCGGGGGCCAGCGACTGAGCTCTGATTCTAGATCAGCCAGAATGTCTCCATTCCCATGTTCTCACTTTGCATGCTTGAGGCACAAGATTTAAAGAATCTCTGGGAAGGACTGAGTGTCTGTGGTTGAGCATGAAACGTGGAGTGCCACTGAGACCACCCGGGGGCTCACGCGCATGCTCCTGCCCGTGTGGGCACGGGACAGGCTGGGAGCGTCTGCAGCAGGGAGCCAGGATGGAGGCGGAGCTGGCGACGCTGGGTTGGACCGCGCCGTTGAGCTGGGGCTAATGTCTGCATAGGAAAGGTACCATGTTTCTACCCAGAATTGGGATCGCTGTCTCCACAATATCAGGGCATCTGAATGTTTGGTGTGGTTGTGTGTGTGTGCGTGTGTAATACTGGAGTGGATAATGAGATGTAAAGAAAACATAATTACAGTGACTTCTATTCAAACCTGTACATGTTTCTTTATCAACCTAATCTGCTGAGGACCTTCATTTTTAAAATTCAGAAATGTGTTAAGGTTCTGAAAAGTTAATTAAGCAAACAAGATTGCTGATGGTGGTGGACCCTTAGGGAATGTGTTTCAAAGAGGGCGAGGAAAAATTACCCTGATTTTAGTGATTTTAGCTTATGACTTATTTAACGAATGGATGCCCGGCCAGGCCCAAAGTCGGTGCCTGAAGCTTTGTGGATTATATTTCCTGTTTTTTCTTTTTCTTTTCTTTTTCTTGTTTCTTCTTTTTAAAGCCGTGCTATCCCAGAGGAGAACCAGTGACTTACTCCTAGATCAGCTCTCATAGAGCGCCCATAGCATTCTGTCAAAACACTTGCTTCCATTTTCAAAGATAAAAAAAACATTGATTACAAAGTGGTGTCTGTGTTTATTTCACACCTTCAGCTGTCTTTGGGCAGCCCGCAGCTCCTCTGACTCAGTGGCACTAGGTGGGTGACCATTTCCTCTCTGAGGGTGAGTACAGGGGAAGAGGGGGGGG
>NC_043713.1:72704120-72752093 GCF_006229205.1 Suricata suricatta
TTGCTTCTTTGCCAGCAGTCCTGAAGGCTACCATGTCCGCCCCAGACGGCCAGCCAGGCCCCCTCGAGGGAGAACTTCCGTTTTTTTAAAGGCTACTTCCCTTGCTGTTCTTGGTGTTCTGTGTCCAGAAACACTTTTTGTTGGCTCTTAAGAATCTGTTAACTCTAAGTGGCCCTTCTCTCCTGCTAGCACGTCCGGATGCCGTCGCTGGACTCGAGCGTGAGTCATGGCCAAGCACGCGCACATTTTCCTGCCAGACTGAAGGGGGTGTTTGCACACCAGTGCAGTCTTTCCGGAGGGCACTGTGACAAGGTCTACTGAGGTCTTAAATGTTCATACCTTTCGGCCCAGGAAATTGTGCCCCAAGGAGACCAGTAGAAGATCTCCTCAGGAATTAGGGGGAAAATTAGTCTAGGACAGATTGCTTTCGACAAGACATCTTGTGGCTGTATGCATTTATAGTGTATGTTTACGTGTAGAATAAACACAACTTTTGTTGTTGCTACATGGAGGTACCAGCAGTGGGTAATTTTTATTAGATTTCCCTGAATTTTCTATCTCACACAAATGTCTTTACTCCCAGAAAGAAGGTTTTAAAATTAGGGAGCCCCAGGTGGCTCGGTAGATTAAGTGTCCAACTTCTGCACAGGCCATGATCTCTCTATTTGTGAGTTCAAGCCTCACATTGGGCCCTGTGCTAACAGCTCAGAGCTTGGAGCCCGGTCCAGATTCTGTCTGTCTGTCTGTCTCTCTCTGCCCCTCCCCAACTCATGCTCTGTCTTTTACTCTCAAAAACAAACATTAAAAAGTTATTAAGGGGCTCCTGGTGGCTCAGTTAAGCATCCGGTTTTGGCTCAGGTTGTGATCCCATGGTCTGTGGATTTGAGCCCCATGTTGGACTCTCTGCCAACAGCTCAGAGCCTGGAGCCTGCTCCAGATTCCATGTCTCCTCCTCTCTCTGCCCCTCCCCCACTCACACTCTGTCTCTGTCTCAAAAATAAATATTAAAAAAAATCTGTTTTATTAAAATGTATGGGCTGCCAGAGTGGGTCAGTCAGTCAAGTGTCTGGCTCTTGGCTTCTACTCAGGTCATGATCTCATGAGTTGTGGGATCGAACTCCCCCCTTCATCCCCCACCCATCAACTGTGCTAACAGCCCAGAGCCTACTTGGGATTCTCTCAACCTTGCTCTCTACCCCTCCCCCACTTGCTCTCTATATCTCTAAATGAAATAAAAAATATATATATATTTAGTGGTGAATTTGTCATCCCTGGAAACAGGGATCCTAAACATCCTAAATCCCGGGGGGGGGGGGGAAGAAATGGAGGAAATGGTGGGGTGGCTAACCAGTTCCAGGGGCAGGGACTCCTCAGAGCCACACGACCATACCAGTGTATATTCCTGATAGAATCAGTAAATGGAAGGAAACTTTATTTTCAAGTTTAGAAGAAAAAATAAGCCCTTTTTCAGACTGACTTCTGTCTGGGGAAAACGTTTTAAATCCCAAAGGAAAAGATACATTGGCTCCATAAAAATGAAATCACGTAAGACTTTAATATGTCAAAAAAAATAGTCATGGAAGCTGGAAATATATTTTCAACCCATGTGATAAGAAGTGACATATTTCAATCTAACGTATTTCAAGTAATACGCTCGATCGCCTTCTCTGTTTGCAATGGGGTGATCTCTGCTGATGTGCCCACAGCACTCCTTCCCGGCCCCTGGGAATGGAGGCCGTCAGCAAGTGGTTAGCACAGCCAGGCGTGGAAGACGGTGCTAGAAGACACGGGGCATAGTGAGCTTTCTTCCCCAATTGCAAGTTTCTGGAAGAGGTGGAACAGAAAAGGGAGAAAAGGCTCCAGAGCCTAAGGTGCTCCAGGGTAAGGTGGTCACTACGTTTGTCAGGTTGGTTGAAATGTGGAGGAAGTTGAGTTTAGAGAAGCTGCTGTCATCTATGCAGCGCACTGAGTGGAAACGCAACCAGGTAAGACAGCTGATTTTAACAACCAGGGTTAGTGCAGGGAAGTGGGGGGGGGGGTGAGGAACAGCTCAGGTGACTGGAAGGCGCAAGTTGTCTGCAGGTTGCTCAACTCGGGAGCTTTGAAAGCAAGTAGATCTCTTCTGTTGCCAAAACCACTAGACGCTTAGCTTTTTGTTTTTTTTTAATGGAGAGACTTTCTCGCACTGGCCTCAAAGACTGAATGAGTATTTTTGGAAAGGATGACGTGGTGGGTCTGCAGCAGCCTTGGAAAAAAATGATTCAGACAGAAAGCCCGGCAGGCAGTTGCAGGTGTCGGGACAGCTTCGGGGTGAGAGACCAGCAGTCACCAGTGTCGCAAAGGGCAAGGCAGGCCCGCCTGGCGCCAAGTGCTGTGTGCGCCAGGCCTCAGGTATAAAGAAAGGGCCTTCACTGCCGGCTGGTTCAGGCGACGCCAGCAGATTACAGTGGAAAGTGGATCACCCACAGGATGCCTGGACCCCTGAGGGGCAGCCGAAGCTGGGAGGGTGGGGCTCACCTCCACTGGGTGTCTCTCTGGTCCCCAGCTGCAGGCCCCGCCCTCACCGCAGCCCTGCCATCTTCTCATTACTCACTTCCAAGTCCCCCCTCCCCCAACGAGACTTGACATTCACTGGGCAGATACTTATTTTTCCAGTTAGGGTGCAAAGGTCCCAGAGAAAACTGCAGCTGAGCAAGTGACCACCTGTTCGGTGTTGCGACTGCAGCTCAGTGCCCTGAGGGTCAAGGCATCAACCATCAGTAAGTATTGCAGCAACAAAATCCAAGCTCCGGGGCTGTGCTGAGATAGGTCTGAGAACTGGGAAGTTGTGCATAAATAACAGGAAGTTGTTGCAGGTTCATTTCCGTGCCAAGATGATGCTGAGGTTCTAGAAGATAGAAAAGGCACCTCATGGTCAACAAAGTGCGGGGCTGCTTATGGCCACACTCAATCACACGCTTCCCAGGACAGTAGAGTGAGTTCCTCTCACCCTGGCCGCTCTCTCCTAGGGGCCATGGATTAAAATGTCATAGAAAATGGCAAGGTGGAGAATCCCATGTAGGTGTCTGGGCACCTGCCAGAAACTTCCCTTTGTAGAGAGACCAGACCATTGTAGGAACAGCTTCATAACTGGATCCTCTAACACCACCCACCTGTTCCCGTTTCTGTTTCCAGAGTGGTGTTTTCTAAAACCGAATCTGTTGAGGTCTCAGAGGGGGACACAAGTGGTTCCTCTGGTCTCCAGGACCAAGTCCTGCTCTCCAGCCTCATCTGTAAGATCCCCCTTGACCTGCCCCCTACTTCCCAGCCCACCTGCCTCCTGTCTCCTCTCCGATCCCACACACGCCCTGGCAGCTACTCATGTTGGCAGTAGCTTCAGAATCCGTCCCTATTTCAGCCGCGTCTCCCGCTGCCACTGTTATGCCACTAGTCCATGGCCCTGTCATCTCTGATGTGGACTGAGCTTCTGGGTTAGGGTTCTCTAGAGAGAACCAATAGGACGTGTACATATATAGAAAGAAAAGGATCATTATAAGGAACTGGTTTTGGAGGCTGACCATTCCAAGGTCTCCTGTCGGCAAACTAGAGACCCAAGAGACCTGATGCTTCCATTTGAGTCCAAAGGCACCTAATTGGGTGATGCCCACCCACATTGTAGAGGGCAGTCTGCTTTCCTCAATCTGGAGAGTCAAATGTTAATATCTGGAAACACCCAGGATATTTGACCAAATAATCTAGGTACCCCATGGCCCAGTAAAATTAACATAAGCCATCTGACCCCTTCCAAACCAAACTTCCTATTCCCTGCGTGAAGGCAGTTCTCAACGCAGTGCCCGGAATAACCTTTTAGGGCATTAGGCAGATGTGGGTGAACTATGGCCCACACGCCAAATCCAACTCCTGGAGGTCTCTAAGAGCCCACAAGTGAAGAATCGTTTTTACATTTTTAAACGGTTGCGGGGTGTGGGGGACTACTTTAAAAAGAGAATAGTGCCAAGTAAAAAGCATATGAAACTCAAGCCGCAGTGTCCATAAAGTTCATTGGAACACAGCTGTGCCCATCTGTTAAAGCCCCATCTAAGGCTGCTTTTGCCTTACATCCTCAGAGGTTAGTTGCAGACCCTAAAATGTTTACAATCTGGCGCATTAAGAAAGCTTGCTGAGCCCCATATTTATAGAGTCAAAACCTTCCTTGGGTCCTCCTGTCGGAATAAAAGTGAGACCCCCACGTTTGGCTGGCCCACCGCCTCCCCACCTCCTCTGATGATGTCCCCTGGTTTGCAGGAGCCTACCCTCCCCCACCCCAATGTGTGCTCACCACTACTGTCCCTCCCCTAACGCCTTATTGCCACCAGATCCAGCACCTTCGGTGGAGACTGCGACCGACCATCTCCCCCGAATCGAATGTAAACTCCACGAGGACAGGAACTCCTTTCATTCACTGTTATTCCTGGGATCTGGCAGATTGTATTAAAACATAGTTGCTCAATAGGTGAATGAAACGAGGGACGTGATCTGGGGTGGGGGCATCTATTGTCTGCATGGCAGTACCTTTGTTTCCAGAACATGACCACCCGTGACCCCTGGCTGGGCCAGTGCTCCCCCCCTTTTGGAGCCACCTCCAAATCCAGTTTCCCTTCACACAGGCCTGGGATTTGGGGGATGCGAGGGACCAAGCAGGCAGAGCAGGTGTGCAGTGATGGAGAAAGGGCACTGAGTCCCTTTAGTCCCCTAAATCCATGCATAAGACCTCGCTGCATTTCTAACCTTAAGTGCCGTGAGCTAGCCAGGAATCCTATTGCCGCTTAAGCCAGGGAGAGAGGAGTGTGCACCCAAGACCCCTTCCCCATGGCGGTGTCTCTCCTTCATCAGAGCCCCGTGAGGTCTGAGATCCGGAGTTCTCCATCACTGTACCGCCTGGTCCCACCCGGGGTGGCTGCTGGAGTTAGGGACCCCTTCAGCGACTGCTGTTGGAAAAAATCCCTGAGTTTGGAGCCCATTTCTAGATTTGAGTGCCCTCTGGCCTTCCAGGTCTGGCTACAGCCCCTGCGCTCACCAGCCTCCGGCAACGAAGCTGACCCACGGAACCCTGGGGAACCCCTGGTCGCCTTCACTCTGCAGCCTTTCGTTCCAGAAGCTGCCCCAGAGTGACAGCCAGAATCCAGGGCTCCCCAAGGTTCTGCTGCAACTGAGAAGGGGAATTGCAAGTGGCCATTTCCCTTTTAGATGGTTCAAACTGGCAAATCACAGCCCTGGAGCCAGCCGTCCCTTCAATCAAAGAGGATGTGTGTGTTGGGGGAGGGGGGCAGGCCGGCAGTGGGGTATGACCCCTCCCCCCACCTCCCTTTCGTTAGAGCCGTTACAGCTGCTCTGTTCTCTCTGAGATCTTTGCTTTCGTTTGGACAAAGGACCCCATGGCGGGTGATTTCCCAGTGCTGCCCCAGAGAGGTCGGGCTGCACCGCCAGCTAGATTCTTGCTCCGTAAGAAGCTGCAGGCTCTGCCCCTGGTCTGGCCGACTGGGCTCATATCCACCCAGGCCCTTCCCTGAGCCTCAGCGTCCTAGGAGGCCAGTGGCCACTTGAGAAGGCAGGCGTGAGTCCAGGAGACGTGTGACCCCATCTTGCCCACGGTTTTCCCCATTTTCAGGGAACTGGGCATCTTTGGGGGGGGGGGCGGGCGGGTGCTCACGGTGAGTTCCCAGCAAATCCCAAATGGATGTTCAGGTCTCTGCTCTACCCGGCCTGTCAGATACAGCCCGTGCCCGTCCATGAAATCTCAGGATTCCACGAGTGCTTCATTTTATTTTTTCTCATTTTCCTGACTAGCTGTACGCATGGTTGACCAGGTAACCTGGTAAATTCCAGATTGAAGCTAAGCTTTGCTGGCTTTGGTCACCGGAAGCTCCCTCTGGGTCTTTATAGCCATGGCAGTGTCCATGTCAACTGGTGTGAACAGTCCCCTGCTCCGCTCCCCTCCCAGAACAGGAGGAGCAAAGCACAACGGGACAGGCCAGCGCGAAGCTGACGGGAACACCACCACGCAGCAGCGACACGCGCTTTCATGCATCGGCCAATGTCAGCAAAGTTGCACTTCGTGCGCTGACAGCCACTTAGGGGGACCCGAGTAGTAAGAAGGTTGTAAGTTGCTTGGATATCAGATCTTTTGTTGTCCAAATCAGGACCCAGTGAGCTTTACGGTGGTGCTGCACCTGCAGTGATGGGTTCATTAACCCCCTGGAGCACATTTTCCCCCCAAAGGCCCATAAATGGCCCTTGGTCCCCAGGCTAGCCCCACCACTGGGGAGCCCCACACCCGCTGGCTTTGCTGCCCTGCGGCTCCTCGTCCACACCCCAGCACTTCACTCCGTGTTGTAAAGTGGTGGGAAGCATCGCATCCCCCCAGACCAGTCATAACAGGCAGGATCCGCCAGGAGAGGCTGTGATAATTCGTGTATTTATTCAACGAACATCTACTGTGATTGAACGCAGGCTCGGTAATCAGAGAGCCAGCGTGAAAACCCTGCCTCTCCCGCTTCCTAGCTGTTTGGCCTCAGGCAAGTTACCTACCCTCTCTGGACCTTGGGGTTGTTTTTTTCCCCCATCCAAAAATGGGAATGCTAATAATACCTGCCTTGTGAGGCAATTGTGACCAATGAAATTGTCAATTTGGTTAATTGTGACAAATCTGTCAAGAGCCCAAGACAGTGCCTGGCACGAAGCAGCACCTGATAAATGTTAGCCATCATTATGCTTATAACGCCAGGCACTGCGCTTGGCCCAGCAGATGCAACAGTGGGCAAAAGAGACCAGGGTTTCTTCTGGAGCTTCTAGGGAGAGAGGGCTGTATCAAGGAGCCGTGTGGGCATCGGGGAGGGGCACAGTGCTCTGAGATCATGGCGTCGGGCCGGGGGTCAGGAAAGGCATTTTCTGAGGAGACGGCATGTGAACTGTGTCTGAATTGTAGTAGCAGTTAACTCAGGCCATGAGCAGTAAGGAATGCTCCAGGCAGAAGGAGCTGTACGTGCAAAGGCCCTGTGTCAGGAAGAAATGTAATAGGAACTAAAAGAAGGTGCTGGAACAAGAAGGCATGTGGATGATACTAGCTGGAGTGGAAGAGGGGAGTGAAGGCATTGGCTGCCACGTCAGGGGTTTGAATCTTTAGTCTAAAAGCAATGGGGAGCCATTGAATCCTGCATAGGCAGAGCGTTGTTCTTGCACTGGAAGCGATGATTATACACCGAGGACTGGGGGCCCGAGACCTGTAGGTGCTCTTCAGTTTTAGGACGGATAGACTCAGGGAGTCAGAGGTGAGGCGATCGGGCTCGGCCTCTGTAGACCAATACACTGAGACTTTCACTGATTTCCTGCATGTTTTACACTGTGTTCATGCCTCCATTTCCCAGATGAGACCATTTCAGAGAGCTCAAGTGAGTTCCCTAAAGCCACACAGCAAGCTTAAAGAAAACCTCCAGTTCTCCTCATTCTCAGTCCGGTACTATCCTCCTGGCTACATTCAGGGGCCCTGGATGGTGGCCTTTGACCTGGCCACTAATCTGGAGGCCCCCAGAGGGCAAGGACCGTGTGTGTCTCAGGCGTGGCTCATCCCATCGCCTGGCACTTGTCGGGGCTCAGTAAATGTACCCTGCACTGAGAAAGCCAGAGGCCTAGTCATGGGGACCTGTGTTTCCCTCTGCCCATCTGTAGAGACCCAGTGGGTCACTTCTTATCCCAATTTGGTTCTGCCCATATCTCCCACCTCTCTAGGTCAGGGGCCAGCCTGTGGGACAAACCTGGCCCTCCGCCTGATTTTGCAAAGAATCACGCCCATTCGTCACATACAGACTGTGGCTCTTTCCATGTCTACCACCACGGAGTTGGATCTTTGAGACAGACCCACACAGCTGAAAAGATTTACTAGTCTCTGGCCCTTTACAGAAAAAGCCCCCTGCTGCTATTCTAGGAAAGGAGTTGCCCTCTGGGGGCCTTAGTCTGTTTAGTTTCTAACCCCCTCCAGAGAATCCTTCAGAGTCAGGCTGAGGAGCATTTGCAGAAGTGATGTGACTGGCCCACTGCTGCCGCCACGGGCCCTTAGGAAACCACGGTTTGGAAGCCATGAGACACACAGGGCTGGGGCGTGGGAAGGGCGGCTCCCCGAACACCCCAGAAGGGTGGAGATAGACCAGGCAGCAAATGTCTAGGCATCCTGAAATCTCGGGTGCCTGTTAAGTCCTCGCCCTGCTTAAAATCTGTTTCTTGATAATAAGGTCAGCACAGCGATTGCTATATATGTATGTCTATTTAAAACCTAGGGAAGTAAGACGTATGGGCCAGGGGAGAGCCGCCCATTGCAGGCGCACAGAGATGACCCTGTGTTCTTCCGGCGCCTCCCCTGAGCGCCGCGCTCCACCGCGACTCTGCTCCTTAGGCGTCTTCACAGCTGCTTTTCCACCACCGAGGCGTGAGTGCTTTGGCCATGCGACTCCAACATCCGCGTCACACTCCACCAGGGGCAGGTCTCCGCTAGGGTGACCTTCGTGTGCTTCTTCCCGGCGGTGCTCTCACGTTAAGTGTCATTGCTCGCATCCTGGAAGGCGGTTTTCGGGGCCCCACTTGGCGGAGTGGAAACCCGCTCATTCTGAAGGCTTGGACCTCACAGGTGTCAGGTGCCACGAGATGTGGCTTTAGGGTCCCCGCGTGGACCACGTGAGCCGGAATGCTCGTGGTATATTGTCGTTCTGTGGGGTCAGTTCCGCCCTGTGAGTCTTTGCCCTACGTGATTCCCTCCTCCCTTCACACGGAGCGCTTGCAGAGAACGCTCCCCGTGTAGACAGTCCGTGAACGTGGTCACGGGCCAGGGGCCGAGGGAGACAGAGAGAGAGAGAGACAGAGGGCTGGGCTTTCTTCCGGCTGCCCAGGCCTGGCCCTGCCGCCGACTCTGTGTGACCTGGAGCAAATCACAGCTTCTCTTGGAGCCTCAGTTTCCCCATCTCCAAAGACTGCTCTGAGCATCACACAAGCTGATGCTACACGTCGCGCCTGACGTGTGTCAGGGGCCAAGCCGAGCGAGGCTCGAGAGACGCAACTCGCCTAGGGTCACCCGGGTCGTAAGAGGTCAGTTATCGCCACCCCCAAGCCCCCCTGCCGGCCCCGCGAGTCATCCCCTGTAGGGTACTGCCCCCGGATGGTTTGCGAAGCTCGCAGATGGCATCAAGGACCAGGGGCGGGGCTGTGGTACAGTTTCCTTTTCCCCAGGTGGTGCCCGACCCTCCAGAGAAGCAGCTTGTGGCCGCATCTGGGACAGGGAGGAAGGGACGCATCTGGGGGCTGTGGGGCTGAGTCCGTTGGCTCTGGACCCGCCCCCTCAGCCGGGCCTTCCACCCCAGGGCCGCAGGTAGGGGGACCAGCCCGACAGCCCACTCCGAATTTAGCAAATGACCAGCTCTCCCGGCCCTCCAGCCTGGAAGGGGCCAGGTCCCGCTCTGGGGTGACCCCGTCATTTCGGTTTGCCGGTCTTAAGCCTGAAAGTCCTGCAGCCCTGGAGCCTTTTCAGTCTCAGGCAGACCAGGAAGGACCCTTGTCCTTTGCCTCTTCGGGACCTCGCTGCTGGTGTCGGAACTGTGGATCTGCTAACAGACTGGTTCAGGATGAGCTGGTGTGAGGGGTGGGGACCCGAGGCTGCCCACAGCGGAGGGACTGTCCTGTCTCTGACACGCGTGTGAACTCGGGCCAGAATGTTGATCCGGACCGCCTGTCACCTGAGAGTGGCCTCCGGCCTGACGTGGCGCTTTCTCTAGTTTCTCAGTCCCCGCTCTGGAGCGTTTCCGAGCGCTGGCCATTTCCAAGCCTGCTGGGGACGGGGGGGAGGGGTAGTTCTAACATTCTCACCTCCCCTTTTGAGGCCTCAGTTTCCCTGTGTCTGCAGACTCGGGGAGTTTTTGGTCCTTTCTAGGATGGAGGCCTGATCATGGTGAACACCTACTGTGCCTCTGGTTTTTTTTTTTTAATGTTTTAATGTTTATTTATTTATTTATTTTTTAAATTTTTTTAATGTTTTATTTATTTTTGATACAGAGAGAGACAGAGCATGAAAGGGGGAGGGGCAGAGAGAGAAGGAGACACAGAACCAGAAGCAGGCTCCAGGCTCTGAGCTAGCTGTCAGCACAGAGCCTGACACGGGGCTCGAACCCACGAACGTGAGATCTGACCTGAGCCGAAGCCGGAGGCTTAACTGATTGAGCCACCCAGGTGCCCCAATGTTTATTTATTTTTGAGAGAGAGAGAGAGAGAGAGAGAGAGAGAGACAGAGACAGAGGAGGGGAGGGGCAGAGAGAGAGAGGGAGACGCAGAATCTGAAGCAGGCTCCAGGGTCGCCTGGGTGGCTCAGTCAGTTAAGCCTCTGACTTCGGCTCAGGTCAGATCTTGCGTTTGTGGATTCGAGCCCCGCGTTAGGCTCTGTACTGACAGCTCAGAGCCTGGAGTCTGCTTCTGGTTCTGTGTCTCCTTCTCTCTCTGACCCTCCCCCTCTCATGCTCTGTCTCTCCTGTATCAAAAATTAATAAAACATTTAAAAAAAAAGCATTTTGAAGCAGGCTCCAGGCTCTGAGCTGTCAGCACAGAGCCCGACATGGGGCTCGAACCCACGTGATCATGACCTGAGCAGAAGATGGATGCCCAACTGACTGAGCCACCCAAGCGCCCCCGGTTTTCATTTTACAACTGCGAGTGTCGGGTCGGGTAAGAACCCGCACGCGCCCTGCACCCGCCTGCACATGGCCACGGGCCAGAGGTGATGCTTCCCTTGGCTCCCTTGAGACCTCTGGGCTCTCTCAGGTCTCCTGGCCTTGGGCCAGGCCGTGCTCTCTGCCGGGAGACCCACCCAGCCCACGCCTCCTTCTCCTCCATGTACCACCTCTTGGAAGACCATCCTGATGGCTCCCTCCCTTGCCTGGGTGGTTTAGGGGCCCTTCACTCGCTCACCACGGGGGAACATGACTGCATGTAGCGGTCCGTTTCCGCGCTCACCTGCTGGCTTCCCCACCAGGCGGGAACCCCTGGGCGGCCCGAGCCTGGAATCGCTCGCTCTTGTACCTCAGAGCGTGGAGCCTTGGCCAGATGAACGAGTCCAGATAGAAAAATAAGATGAGCACGTGTTGCCCGAATGGGATTCGCCATCTCGCTTCTCGGAGAAGTTACTGATTGGGGCTGAAAGGGCCACTTGGGCACCTAGAGACGGCTCTTCAAGCAGTGACCGCAGCGTACTCGCAAACCTCGGGAAGGTGTGTGTTCTGTGATTTCTGAGTCTAGGACCATCCTTATTTGCGTCTGGTCCCTCCCTTCCCTCCAGGGCAGGGCGGCCTCATCCCTGCTCGCCATCACCTCCTCAGCCATCACCTCCTCAGCTCGGGCCCCCTCCCCCAGCCCTCCCCAGAAAGCTCCCATGTGCTTCTGGGTGTTTTCAGCGCTGCAGGACCCCATGAGTGACGCTGGGCTTGGCATGTGCCGGTCTCTCACTACCCACCCAGTCTCAACCAACATTGTCACCAAAGCTGTCACAAACAAGGGGGTGTGGCCCGTCACGTGGCCCTGTCTGAGTAACCACATTCTCGCTTCCTTCTTTCACAAAGGCCGTTGAAGGTTGGCGGGGTCTGGGACCACGGCCCTGGGTGCCACAGCAGTGCCCGAGCAGAGCGGGCTCGGTCCCTGTCACGAAGGCAGAGAAGCTGCTTCTCTGGGCTCACGAGGCAGCTGTCCCATGCTCTGCTGAGCACGGTAAGTGCCCGCTCGCCTGGCCTGCCCGACAGCCGGGGGCAGTTCCGGGGCAGGACCTGAGCTCCGAACCAGAGCTCGGGTAGGGTGGGGGCTCGGGATCGAGGTGGTGGCCTTATTCCGCAGTCTCTTCCTGATCCTGCCCTCCCCATCAGGTCTGCCAGCAGCTGCTGGCGTGGAGAGGGTGGGGTTTCTTAGTATGAGAAAAATCAGAAAAATCGGGAGCATTCCCCTAAAAATCATGCTACCCCTCCTTTCATACAAGGCATGGGGAGGTGAAGGGATTCTCTCGGAGCAGAGCTGGGTCAGGGCCGGGCGATTCCAGAACGGGGAGCAGGTGCAAGACACCTCTGAGGCTGTGGGTCCATAAAAATACTATCTCCAGAGCTGCGTTCTTTTTTTTGCTTTCCCCTCACTTTGTTTACTTACTTAGGTTTATTTATTTGAGAGTGCAATCAGGGGAGGAGCAGAGAGAGGGAGAGAGAGAGAATTCCAAGCTGACAGACTCTAAGCTGTCAGCACAGAGCCCGCCGCAGGGCTCAAATTCACCAACCGTGAGATCCTGACCTGAGCCGAGATCAAGAGCCGGGAGCTTCCCGGGCTGAGCCACCCGGGCGCCCCTCCAAAGCTGCGTTCTCCCCACTTTTGCTTTTTATAAAGTTGAGACAATGACGCTGGTCCATTCTGAATCATGAAAATACTAGAATTAGGAGACTAATATTGCTAGCAAAAGAGAAAATCATCATAAGAATTAGAATACTCTTAGTAATCTGTATTTGGGGTGTTTTAGGGGCATAAAGGAGGATGGGGGGTAGTCCCTAAAGCTGTGGTCCCCGACACGTGTGCACACACGCACTTGCACACCACAGACAATGATCTAGGGCTCCAGGCGCATGGACTTCTCTTCCTTCCCTCCTGGACCCTCTTGTTTTCCTCCTCTCCCATCTCTCACTTCGAGCCCCTCAAGCCCAGGTCTCTCAGGGGGCAAGGGGCCCATGAGGTGACCCCCCCCCATAGCCCAAACCCCTTGGTGGCTTCCTTTGGGGCTTGCCTGGCCACACCCAAAATGGTAGCGGCCGTCCTCACCAGCAGCCAGGGGAGAGGGAAACCCGGATAGCGGAAGGGGCCGGGCTGTCAGTGAGCGCCTCCAGGGAAGGCCAGGCGGGAGCAAGGCCTGCGGAGGGGCCTGGGAGTCGTCCAGGAATGCTGTGCCCCCTTTTTGCAGATGGGAAGCCCTCGGAGGGGACAAGCAGCTGCCCGCGGTGGCCTGGCTAGGAGGTGGCCGGGCTTGGACCTGCTGCGGCCCCATCTGGCGGCAGGACCCTCGCGGAGCTCACAGCGACCCTGGCCCCGGCTTCTCAGTCTCCTTTGCTGGGCTTGAGCAAGAAGATGGGGTGGAGGGGCACGAGACTCAGGCTAGAAGGAGGTAGGATGACCAGAGTGTCTGTGTGTCCATCTGCCTGTCTCCACACTTCTTCAGACAGTCATCACTTGTTAAATTAAAACCAGGGGTAGCTCTCTTTGAGTTCATGTGTATAAAATAGCTTACCTCCTCTGGACCAGGTAGCCAATTCGGGGTCCCTAAGGTGAAAGTTAGTGGGTTTTTTTTTGGGTAGATGGGCCAAACCCCCGAATCCTAGCCATCACTGTGGCTTATGTTCCTAAAAAGCCTATGGAACAGTAAACCGGTGTGTCTGCAGGGTTCAAATGTAGGGGGACGCCTGGGTGGCTCGGTCGGTTGAGCATCTGACTCTTGATCTCAACTCAGGTCTTGATCTCAGGGTCGTGAGTTCAAACCTCCTGCCCTCCCTACCCCTTGGGCTTTAGGCTGTGTGGGGTGCCTACTTAAGAAAAAAATGGAAGGGGAAAAAAGTCTGAAAGGGCTCCTTGCTGGGGGTGGGGGAGATGCTGAGGAAAGGTGGGGAAGGGCAGGCACAACACAGGAAGCTCCAGGGTGCATGTCCGGGCACTTGCTCGCTGGTGGCCTCTGTCCCATTCACGGGGCCACGTTTATTGAGCCCCCAGGAGGCCAGGCCTGTCAGCACTGGGGACCCAGTGGAGACTGTCCCTGCAAGAGCTTGTGGTCTGACAGAGGCAGCGGGACAGCCACAGTGCCTGCTAAGTGCCTGCCTGTCTGCTGAGCCCTGGCCTGTGGTGTGAACAGCAAGACCTCTCCTGTCCCCCTTGGAGCTTATGGGCCAACGAGAATGGATTTTTATAGACAGTAAATATTTTACTTATTTTTTATTTTTTTATTTTTAATTTTTCCTAATGTTTATTTTTGAGAGAGAAAGAGAGAAAGGAGAGAGACAAAACATGAGCAGGGGAGGGGCAAAGAGAGAAGCAGACACAGAATCCGAAGCAGGCTCCAGACTTCCAACTGTCAGCAGAGAGCTGAACACGGGGCTTGAACTCACGAACAGCAAGATCATGACCTGAGCTGAAGTCAAAGACTTAACCAACCGAGCCACCCAGGCGCCCCTGTTTATTTTTTTGAGAAAGAGAGAGCATGCGTGTGCGTGATGAGCAGGGGAGGGGCAGAGGGAGAGAGAGAAAGAATCTGAAGCAGGCTGCAGGTTCAGTGTGGAGTCCGACGTGGGGCTTGATTCCACGACCATGAGATCATGACCTGAGCAGAAACCAATAGTCAGATGCTTAACCGACTGAGCTGCCCAGGTGCCCCAAGTAAACAAACATTTTAAATGGTTTAAACAATGGGAATGACTCTGCCTGAGCAATCCAGGGTGGCTTCTTGGAGAAGGCACTGTTTGCTCAAGTCTGGAGAAGAGACGAGATGAGGCTGCGACTGTGAGTGGATCTGGAGCCAGAGCAGCCAGGTTGAAGTTCTGAGCCCTCTCTTACCGGGTTCGTGACTCTAGGTGCCAAGTGGGCCTCGGTTTCCCCATCTTCTACATGGGATTAATAGAGGAGGTCGTGAGGCCTGAGTGGGCTAATAATTCATGTATAGCTTTTAGGTCAGTGCCTTGAGCCCTGTCTACACTTGACACGTGTGACTTGCAAACCAGGGATGGGCGAGGGCGTGCTGTGGAGACAGTTGTCTAGGGCTCCCTGTCCCGGCCCTCTCCGACAAGATCAGAGGTATGTCCAAACTGTCCCTGGGTGGGGGATGTTTCAGGGAGATGGCCCTCAATGCAGGATGACAAGGACAACAGCTGGCCGTTATCGAGCGCTAAACACTCAACCTGAACCAGCTCACTTCAACCCACAACCACCCCACCAAGTGTTATCATTGTCCTTTATTCCAGATGAGGAGCTTGTGGCTCAGAGAGGGGAGTTCAGTTGCCCAAGGTCACACAGCATGTAAGTGCCAATGCTGGGTCTGGATCTGGTTTGACTGGATCAGATCGATTCGGATCCTGAGTTGGGCCAGGGCCTCGCCTGTCGCCAGCACTGAGAAATGCCCTGAGGTCTGAGGAGGAGGGCACCTGGGCCTCAGTTTGACCTACTTGCTGATCTGGAAGCTTCCCTTCCCTTGGCGGCTGTTTAACTCGCATCCTGAGCTGCTCAGTCTTTTGGAACCTCAGGTTCGAACTCCTGAGTGCTGGGGTTCCCAGGATCCAAGATTCTGAATGCAAAGTCCGAAGCTCCTTGCGGTGCCCCGGCCTGCCTTTCCAGAGCAGTCCAGGGCCCCCATCTCTGCGGCAGGGCGTGGGCCCCCGCCAGCACAGCTTGGGTGGGGCTCGGCCCGAGCACCCTGGTTTTGGGGTGGAAGGCAGGAAACAGGCTGTATATGACCTACTCTGTTAGGCAAGCAGGAAGACAGATAGAATGTGACAGCTCTCCGCCCCTCTCTCGGAGCCCCCCTTCCTGTGGTAAGTGACCGTTTTCCTGCCTCAGGGGGAGAAAGGTGTAAGGGGGGGGCCTCACCGCTCTGAAGAATTGACTTCACTCTCCTGAGCCTTGCTGTCCTAATCTGTGTAATGGGAATCGTAAGGCCAGTGCCGGAGTGGAGGTGAGTAGGCCGGTAAAATGGCCCAGCCCCAGCGGGTGGGGGGAGAATGGTGTATGTTGTCACTACATCACAATGCATTTATCTTAGTAAAGTTAGGATTCTGCCTGCCAGACCCAGCGCTCCTCTCCTGGCTACTGGCATGGCCCCCTTGGAGCCACAGGACTCCCAGGAGCCGGATTTTTTCCCTGTCAAACAGGCTCATGCCTGCACAGCCACAGCCCGGCTCACAGCTGTGTGTCCATGGCCCCTCCCCCTTGAAGTCTGTGGGATGGCAGGCGCCACTGGCCGTGGCGGGGGCAGGGGGGCCGCCGTGTCCACACCTTCCCTGACTCTGAGATTTCTGTTTCGCCTACTCCTCCGTCCGACAGCCCCGAGAGGCTGTCCCAGTAAAACACTCCCTGCGGGAGGCCAGCATCAGTGTTTGATTCTCAGGACCACTCTTTGAAGCAGCATCTCCCATTTCACAGATTAGGACACTGAGGCTCAGAGAGGGTGGCACGAGCTCAGGTTACACAGCCACTGAGCCTAGTGGTCTCCTCTCCACCCCAAGTTGCCTCTTCCTGCAGGGGAGGTGGGGACTGGCGTAGGGAGAGGGCAGGCAGGACGGGAGCTGCCTCCATGCCCTCCTCCCCCTCTCTGGGCTGCAGAAAGTTGGGTCCAAGGTGCCTCCACCGCCCATGAACAGGCGGGTGGGGACTTTTGTTTTTGTTCCTATCCTCTCTGCTTCCAGGAAGTGGCTGAGGGCTCTGCCTTCCAGGAACCGAGAGCTGCCCGAGGTGGGGGTGAAGAGTACAAGTCTTCAAAATTTTGAAATGCTATCCAAGCTGATGGCTTCTTCCTAAAGTTCCTCCCCCCCCCACCCCCCACCAGGAAAGCAGGGCCCAGGTTAGGCTGCGTCTCCTGCCCCCAGGCAGGAGCTCCGCCCAGGCGCAAGGAAACTGCCTTCTGAAAACAGAGGCAAAGAATGTGCACGTGCATGTGGGAGGGGGGGGGGATACATTTTTTAAGCACCTACTTGAGGGGGTTTGGAACAATGGGAGTTTGGAGCTGATGGCCAAGAAAGCTTTCTGGAAGACGTCTTTGCTGCAAAAAGGTGATTTTGTTAAAGCATGGGGACAGGACCCCCCGGGCAGGAAGGGCTGCGCTGGGATCGTGAAGAGGGACTGGGTATATACTCTGGAGTTGGGGGAGGTGAAGACAAAAGGGAAGCCTCCAGAAGGACTTTGATGGGCTACGGAGGACTCCCAAGATACCTGAGGCCTTGCTATTGTGAAGCTAAGGTTGTTTTCCCCTCTCGTGAGGCACTAGGTCGGGCCGGGGTCCTGGAGAAATATTCTCGTCTGTATTCGCCTCAGGTGTTTGTCAATGGGTTGCGGGTTATAAATACATTTAGTCCTACCTGCCACGCCCTTCTTGCCTTCGTCCCCCCCCATCGCTGTGGAGGGGAGGGTGATGTCGGGGCTCCAGGAAGCTGAGTCCATGGGTTTCTGGAAATGAGGCTATTGATGAGATTTCCTTTTTCTTGTAATTTACTGAGACCGTTGTAAATGGTTGGGGCCCATGTGGCTGCGTCTCTCTCTGCTGTTTTCTTTCCTTTGTTCCTGGGCAGCCTGAGGACTATCACCCACATCCCACCTGGAGGGGGGGGCATGCTAGCTCTTGCTTGGCCCTCAGCTTGCCGTAGGGCCCCTCGTCATACTGGGAGCCTGGAACTTCTGAATCCATTATCTTGTTGCAGTCCTTTAACAGCTCAACGTGTGATAGATGTGCTTTGTTGTCCCCATTTTACGGATGAGAAAACCGAGGCTCAGAAATTCAAGGTCATGCAGCTTGTATGGGACAGAACTGAGACTCGAACATCTTTTTGTCTCACCCCATAGCCTGTTCTCTCAATGCTGTGCCCTGCGTAGCCCTTGGGACACTGGGGCTGACCTTTCTGGGTGAGATGGCCTGCTAGGTTCTCCTTATTCTTAGTCTGCCCTCCTCTCAACTGGGTCCCCAACCCCAGCCACAGATACAACAAGCCAAGGTCTCTTCCAAGCCTTTGATCCTTCTGCCCCCTCAGGTCAGATTTCTCCACAAAGCCTTTCCAAATCGTCACTGGGTTCCAATCTGATCTCTGCCAGCTGTGTGCCTTTGGGCAAGTTGCTTTCCCTCTCTGAGCCTCATCTCTCCTCAGTAAAATGAAGATAATTGTGAGTGATGAGGATTTGGAGTGACGGTGGGGTTCGGAGCTGATGGCCAAGAAAGAATTCTTGACGATGTCTTTGGTGCAAAAAAGGCGATTTTATTAAAGCCGGGGGACAGGACCCATGGGCAGAAGGAATGCACTGGGCTCATGACGGGTTATATACTAGGGAGTTGGGGGAGGTAAAGTCAAGATGAAGTTTCTCTCTTTTTTAAATTTGTGTACGGTTTCTTTATTTTTGAGAGAGAGAGAGACAGAGCGTGAGCAGGGGAAGGGCAGAGAGAGAGGGAGACACAGAATCTGAAGCAGGCTCCAGGCTCTGAGCTGTCAGCACAGAGCCCGACATGGGGCTCAAACCCACGGACGGTGAGACCATGACCTGAGCTGAAATTAGGAGTCGAATTCTTAACCAGATGAGCCACCCAGGTGCCCCCGGACTGGCATTTTGGAAACCAGCATAATTCTAACTAGCAAGTGGAGGAGGTCAGGTTGAGCCTAGGAGCTGAGGAGCCTATGAGTAAGTTACAGCAACTGGTCTCTGCTCTAAATTATGTGAAGTCCAAGGAAAGTACTGGAAATGATCCGGGCTCTGCCCAGACTCAGCGCTGGGGGTTGCACACTGCTGAAGGGATTGTATCCTAGGCAACCAGGAGCACCTGAATCCTGGCCCAGACCACAGCTGTCACTAACCACGGGATTCTCAAGCGCGTGATTCTGAATCCCATAAACAACCAGCTAGTGCCAGGGGAAGTGTAAGGGGAGAGAGAGCAACCAAGAAAGCGTGGGTGTTCAGGGGCGCCCAGGGGTCTCAGTCGGTTGAGTATTCGACACTTGATTTCAGCTCAGGTCGTGATCTCACGGTTCCTGAGATTGAGCCCTGTGTTAGGCTCTGCACTGACAGCATGGAGCCTGCTTGGAATTCTCTCTCTCTCTCTGCCCCTCCCCAACTCATGCAAGTGTGTGTGTGTGCATGCACACGTGCTCTCTTTCTCTCTCTCAAGAATAAATAAATTTAAAAAATATATATAAGGAAAGTATGGGTATTCACAATGCCTGGAAAAAGACCAATGAGATGGTCAAAAGGAGAGGCACTGTCCTTTTTGGCTACTGGTCAGGGGGCTGAAGGTGACAGCAGAACAGACCCCCAGGCAAGTGAAATGACTATCCATTGCCTGAAGGCAGGACTGTTCCGAAAAGATGTGTTTTCTTCTGGCCCCGGATGGTATGGTTAATGGCTCTGGGCCCTGGAGGACTTACAGGATAGGTTTACTCACCCTTTTCTGGATCTTGTGATGGGAACAAAGTACTAAGGGCTTTGTAGGGCCTGTTTTATCCTCACGAGGTAGGTACTGTCATCCCAAATTGTGTAAGTGAGGGCAGAAGGGGACCAGACAAAGCCCAGACACTGAGAAAGGATGGGGAGAAACAGAATCTGAAGAACAGTCCTGGGCTATGTAGGGTGGGAGCCAAGACAAAGGAGAATGAGACGAAGGGAGACATGTTAGGAACAGTCTCCTCCAATAAAAAGGCCTCAAAGGGCCAAACAAGCAGCATTATCCCGCGGTCTCCAAACCCTTCTGCTCTCGGAGCCCGTCAGTGGACAGACAATACCTGTGCATTGATCTGCCTATGAATTGTGTACAGGCACTGCTGGGCTCATGACGTACCATAAATGTGTGCAAGAATGGAAATTATGAATTATCTGTATAACCAGAAGTTCTAATGTTTCCTTTCTATACCCTGGTGGGCTGTCTTGCCCACAATTTTAAAGTTTTAATCAGAAAGGACAGAGAGGCAAAGAAAATGTCTGGGCCCCATCTAAGGAGAGGTACAGGGCTCTCTGAAGCATCTATTCCTGTTAATGTTCAGGGGCCCCTGGGTGGCTCAGTCGGTTAAGGGTTGGACTTTGGCTCATGGTTCGTGAGTTCGAGCCCTGTGTGTGGAGCCTGCTTGAGATTCCCACTCCCTCCTCGCTCTCTGCCCCTCCCCTGCTCTCATGTCCTCTCTTCCTCTCAAAGTAAGTAAACTTAAAAAAAGAAGTTAATGTTGATAAATAATAGTGGCCGCTATTCGCTGGGGTGCGAACACGTACCAGACGCATACTGGGTTGTGAGGGTGCTCAAGCTAGGTGCCCGCCCCGGCTCAGACACACCCCTGCTGAGGCGGTCCAGGGGTGCGCTGGGGGGTGCTTGGCAAGCCCGGGGTGAAGCTGTCCTGATGTCCCTCTGTCCGTGTCTCCCTCCAGGTGCCATGCCTCCACGAGCCCTCCTGCTTCTGGTTTTGCTGGGCTCTGGCGGCGGCCTCCAGCTGTGGGAGACATGGGAGGAGCCAGCCGAGGAGGCCCCGGGCTCCCTCCTTGCACGGGGCCGGAGGCAAGTGGAGGACGACCTAGAGCAGGACCTGTATGAGTACGTTGGCACTGACCCGCCAGAAATGCTGTTTACGAACGGCCCTGGGCCTGTGAACCTGACTTCCAAACTTCTGGCTGAGGTGGATTCAGGAACTCCTGCAGCCACTCTGCAGGCAGCCACGGGGGCCTCTGTCGGCCTGGACGCAAGAGGGGTGGCCATGGGGAATGTGAGTGTGGAAGTGGCCACACGGGGGGTTCCTGTCACACTGGGCCCTCTGGACGAAGAGCAGGTCACCGCATCGCCTCCCATCATGGGGGTTGCATCCACAGAGGGGGCTCCATCCACAGAGCTGGCCACTGTTGAGGCCCTGTCCACCAGGCCACCAGACACAGAGGCACTGACCACACAGCCTGTAGCCACAGAGGCCCTATCCACGGGGCTGGCAGCCCCAGAGGCACTGACCACGCAACCTGCGGCCACAGAGGCCCTGTCCACGGGGCCGGCAGCCCCAGAGGCGCTGACCACGCAACCTGCGGCCACAGAGGCCCTGTCCACGGGGCCGGCAGCCCCAGAGGCGCTGACCACGCAACCTGCGGCCACAGAGGCCCTGTCCACGGGGCCGGCAGCCCCAGAGGCGCTGACCACGCAACCTGTGGCCACAGAGGCCCTGTCCACGGAGCCCACTGCCACAGAGGCCCTGCCCACAGATCCTGCCACCATGAAGGTCCCATCTACAGGTCCTGCAACCACTTGGCACCCAACCATGATCCTGCTTGTGCACTCTGATCCTCACAACAGCACTGCTGAGGCAGCAGGCAATTCATCTGATGGCTTCATCAAACAATCTTCAAACGTGAAAGATCAGCAGGGTCTCTCCCCCAAGAGCTCCGTGGCCCCCAGCGCCACGGAGGCCCCGGACCGCATCCCGGTGAAGCAATGCCTGCTGGCCATCCTCATCCTGGCCCTGGTGGCCACTGTCTTCCTTGTGTGCACCGTGGTGCTGGCCGTCCGCCTCTCTCGCAAGAGTCACATGTACCCTGTGCGCAATTATTCCCCCACGGAGATGGTCTGCATCTCGTCCCTGCTGCCCGATGGGGGCGAAGTGCCTGGAGCCATGGCCAACGGGGACCTGCCCAATGCCAAGAGCCAGGCCCCGAAGACGGGGACTGGGGAGGGCCGCGATGGGGATGACCTCACCTTGCAGAGTTTCCTCCCTTAACCCCCCACCCCCACTGCCGTCCACCTGAATGGGAAGCTTGCCTCCTCGCTCCCTCCAAGGCCCGCTGAACCACCACTCAGCACCCAGGTACTGTTCCACGGGGCTGGGCTTCCTTGGGGCCCCCAGAGAGGGGGATGCCCCACAGGACGGGGAGCAGATGAACTGCAGCCGAAGCAGGACCGTGAGTGAGCCACCTCACCCTCCCTCCGGCCTCCAGGAGACCCAGGGAGATCCCTCCACCTCCTGTCCCCCACCTGTCTGGGCTCCCTCTAATGCCTTCCATGGCTGGAGCCTCCTCCCCAAGCACCAGGGAGGACCCCACCCCCACGCCCATTTTCTTCTGGTTGCTGTGGTCACCACGCAGGAAAGGGGTATTTTGGGGGAGGAGTGCCAGATTCTGAAGGCCATTCCCTGTCGCTCTCCGACTTGGGGCAGCTTGGGTTTTCCTGGGCATCTTCCCAGGGAGCCCAGCGTGAGATCTTGGCCCGGGAGGGCTGGGACAGGCTTGGAGAGCCCAGGGCTGTACCCTTCTTTGGGGCTGTGTGGGTCATCGAACTTCCTTTGGGGACAGAGTAACGCCTAGGCTGCTGTCTCTCCTCCGCAGAGTCTCAACGTTTCAGGGTGGGCTCTGTCTTGTTCACCGAAGTATCCCACTCCCCAGCCCGCACCTGGGCCAGCACAAGCACTCAATAAACACTTGATGAACTACTGGTGGCTGACTGTTTCGGGGCATCAAGGTGCCCCTTCTGCTGGGGCGCTGGTCCCTTGCTGTTTGCCCCCAGCCCCGGCCCTGGCCCCCTCCAGGAAGCCCTCCATCTGGGCTTTAGGTTGACTTCAGTATTGCCTCTTGGACACTGGGGCCATCTTGGTACGTCCTTGGGCAGCTGGGGAAGATTTGAAGCTGCTGGAGGGGTGGGGGAACTGGTCCCCAAATCTACTTTATTCAACTCCCCCCATGACCCAGTTCTGGCGCACAGAATTTGGTCCCCACCCCAACTCTGACAAATGCTTCCTCTCAATGTCAATGCCATCCTCTCCAGAAACCCACCCCATCTGCCCCTCGGGGCGGGGAGAGGCCTGTCTCCCATTTAACACCCACTCCTCACAAGGTTGAGCACAGCTGCGACCTACAAGGTTTTTGTACAAAATTCGGGGCCGGCAAACTTTTTAATGGCCAGACCGAAAATATGTTATTTTTTGCAGGCCATGTGGTCTCTGTTACAACCTGTCAGCTTCGTCCTTGGTCCTTGTCAATTGAGTGTGGTCACTGATGATGCGTCACAAATGAATAGGGTTGTCTGAGTTCCAATAAAACTTTATTGACAAATGAGCGGCAGGCTGGGTTTGGCTCTGTGTTTGCTGAGCCCTGATTTGAGCACCAGGCGAGCAGATGGCCCGGTTTGCGCTGGACTTTGCTGAGTTTAGCACCAGGACCCTTATTACTGGGGGACACTCCTCAGCCCCAGCAAATCAAGAAATTGGTTGCCCTATTAAGCAACACTCTGTGTGCATGCGTTACCACTTACGGACCGACGCTGACCCTGGGAGTCGGATCAGAAAGCCAAAGCTTCGATGGTGACTTCAACAGTGGCCAATCCAGGGGGCGCCTGGATGGCTCAGTCGGTTCAGTGTCCGACCTCAGCTCAGGTCATGATCTCATGGTTTGGGGGTTCAAGTCCTGCATCAGGCTCTGTGATGACAGCTCAGAGCATGGAGCCTGCTTTGGATTCTGTGTCTCTTTCTCTCTCTGTCCCTCCCCTGCTCACGCTCCTTCACCCTTCTCTCACTCAAAAACAGAAACAAAAAACCAGTGGCTGAGCCAGGATTCAAACCCAGGATCTTCTGTTTCTTGATGTTTTTTTTATCAGAAGGAACTACTGCTTCAAGCTCACTGTTCTACCTTCTGGGAGAGGAATTCAACTCATGTTTGTGGACTTTTTCTTTTCTAAAGAAATACTTCCCGCAGCTTCTTTGGGAGTATCGGACCCTTCACTTCAGGGTATAGACTGCAAGAGAGAGTTCAACGACAGGGTTGAGTCTGGGGGGTGTTGGCTGACGCTGGAAGGCGGGTGGGAGAGACCAGGGACAGGCAGGAGGGAACGACAGGCACGGGCAATGGGGGCAGAGTTGGTGAGAAGTTAAGGATTGTCTGCCCCACCCCTCAGTCTCTAGAACAAGTGTGACACACAGGAGTTCAAGGCACTTTGGTGGGAGAGGGTCGTCCACCCTGGGCCAGGTCAGCTGACCCTGGAAAAGGCAGAATTATGCATTAGGAGAAACGTGGGTTTTCTTGTCCTTTGGGAGCAATGAGAAAAATCATGTGAGGGGGACTCGATATCCTGGAGCTGGGGACACAGAGGCTGAAGGGCTTGGAGACAAATGTCCCTCTGGGGTCTTGTCACCCTGTCCCTCTGTGCAGGGAGCAGGTCTCCACGATCCCCCTGTCCCCCCCCCCCCCCCCTGCACTGGAGAACACAGTGCTCACAGAGGACTCCCTCCAAGGTACAGAATTGAAGTCTGGGGATGAACAGGGGCTTGAATCAGCCACCAGGTGGCGCCCGCCACCAGCTCCCGGAGCTCATAGAAGCCAGGCGCTTCCCAGGCTTGAGGATGCAGGAGCTGGCTGCAAACCCAGGAGGGTGCTGGTGAGTGTTTAACCTCCGGCTCCTTGGATGGATTCGTATCCCAGCCATGATTTAAGATGTTTGCCAATTTCCTTGGTGTAAATACTGCCGTGGCGGATTCTGAGCAACCAACTGTGTATACCGTAAATGATACGCTAAAGATAAATACGCTCAAGAACATAGAATAGTAGAATGTAGCAAAATAAATAGGAAGCGATGAACTTTGAGTATTGGAGGACCTTGGATTTTGTTTTGTGTTTATTTATTTTTGAACAAGAGAGAACAGGAATGGGGAAGGGGCAGAGAGAGAGAGAGAGGGAGAGAGAGAGAATCCGAAGCAGGCTCCGCACTGTCAGCACAGAGCCCGAGGCAGGGCTGGAACTCACAAACCATGAGATCATGACCTGAGCTGAAACCAAGAGTCAGACACTTAACCGACTGAGCCACCCAGGGGCCCCAGACCTTGGTTTTTATAATTTAACTTATTAAACAACTGGCTTATAAGATTCTGAAAATCTAACAGTCGGCCCTCGGAGACTGCTGTAGGCTGGCTCCTATGTGCCACTGTCTCCTCCTCCTGCCCAGACCTTGACCTTAACATCACCACCCAAATCACCCCATTCATTCACTGAGCACAAGCATCTGCAGCATCTCCATGAATCCCCTCCAACAGCCTGGGAAGGAGAACTTCGTATTCTCATTTTACAGAAGAGACTGCGGCTCAGAGAGGCGAAGTCACCTGTCCCAGGTCACCCATGGGATCTGGGATTGGAACTCAAGCCTGAATCCGAAAGCCATGTTCCTACCACAATGCCGTGCTATTCTTGAGGTCACGGCGGGGTTCTGGGGGAATGCCATGCCCCAAACTCTCATCCCTGCTGACCTGTCCTGGCGTCTGGAAGTCCCCAGCAGTCACCCTCGTGGCTCCTGGCTGCCGAGGGAAGGCACTCGGGAGGATGACAGGCTCAAAGCCAGCTCCCTCCTTGCAGAGAGCAGGACACAGCAACGCTGGGGTCTAAGACAAAGAGGTGGCTGGGGCATTGACTGGGCAGCCAGTGCACGTCCAGCTAGTGATCTACCAGACCTACAACCACCCTGTGATATGAGTATAATTATTACCCCATTCTACTGCTGGGGAAACTGAGGCTCAGAAAGCTGGACCACATGCCCCAGCAGGTCGCAGTGCTAAGAAAGCAGACTCCACTGACTTCAGCTGTGGCGGCAGGGAAGGAAGGAGGGTAGACAGGAAATCAGGAAAGGGGGGGTGGTAGTCAGCCTTGCGGTGGCCCGTCGGGGAGCTGATCTGGGCTGCCCTCCATGTCCTACTCCATGTGCCACTCAGCTGACCACATAACTTGAATGTCATGGTATGTCTGCTCTGTGCTCTGTCCCGGGGATGCCATGTGGGCAAGAGAGGCCTGGGGATGCCCACTGAGGCTCATGGCCTAGAGGGAGAAAGAGAGATCTGTCAAATGATCGCCCAGAAAACTATAAGATCATAGTCGAGCCCGGAGCCCAAAGAGGGGTGGGGGGGTGGTGCTTGCATGTACAATGTAGCCAGACTTTGGGGATGGGGTGGTAAGGAGTCAGGAAAAAGTCCAAGGCTGGAAAGGTGCAGAGTTGTGGAGGGTGGGCGGGGACGCGGGGAGAATGGGCAGGCGGGGCTGGTGGGAAGGAGCCAGAGTGGCTGCAGGCAGGAGGGCAAGGCTTTGCGAGGATGAGGGGCCTGGGCCAGAGAAGGGGTGCGAGACGGTGAGGAGTCGGGAGACGATTGGGAAGGAGGGAGAATAGGAGTTGGTGATGGACTGGCAGGCTGACGAGGAGAGGGAAGGAAGTGAAACCTCCTTTGCGACTTGGGTGCATCCTGGAAGAAGCAGGTTGGGTTCCGCCATGTCGAGCCTCCAGGGTCTGGTCAATCTCTAGGCAGAAGCATCCAGAAGACTGCCGGAAAACAGGCTCAACATCATTAACCATCAGGGAAATGAAAACCGCCTCAGGTGTCGCTTCATGCTCCTGGAAGGACTAAAATTGAAGACCAACAGTACCAAGGGCTGGTGAGGACATAGAGAAGCCAGAACACGCCCGCGTTGCCCCTGCGAATACAGCAGGGCACGGCCACTGGGCAAAGCGGTGGGGCGGTTTCTTATAAAGATAGACATTTATTCACCATCTGGCATATTTGCACCAAGTTGCATATCCAGGCAACTTTGAAATCCCTTTCCTAGGTATTTCCACAAGAGAATGAAGACATATGTGCACACAAACACCTGTAGATAATCCTTATGGCAGCTTTATCATTAACAGCTTAACAGCTGGAAACAATCCGCAGATCCATCATCTGGTGAATGGATGCCCGAACACTAGGACACTGCTCAGAATAAAAGGGCATGAACCGTTGAGGCACACACAATGCGGATGAATAGAAACACACTCGGGGTTAAGGGCACCGGACACAAAGGGCTATTTGTACACTCGGCGGCTTCAGTGAGAGGCAGCACTTCTACAGCGGTGGACCTCAGACCCGAGGTTACCCTTGCAGAGAAGGAGGCTGGAGCGGGCATGACAGAAACATGCCTGATCTTGGTCTGGGCAGCCGTCACACGGGACCGTGGTTTACCAAAGCTCACCCAACGGTTCTCGCCCGACTGGTGCACTTCACCATGTGCTCATGTGCAAGCCAATGAACGAGCAGGCAGGTGCGTCCCTGAGCCCGGGCGCTCCTGCGGGTCTGCTCAGGTGACGGAGCACGCGTGAGGCTCCAGGGCGTAGGACTCTGGCCCTGGGAGGCGGGAGGAGGCGGGAGGAGGCCACAGCTCCTGGGGCCGTCTCACCGTGTCCTGTGTAGATGCAACACTCTTTTCCTTCAGTGCTGCTCCTGTGCTCAGACGCCATCCATGAGTCCCTAGTACCTGCATACAAAAGATGTTTCCAGTCTTGTCACTCGCTGGGCATTGACCTAAATGTCTCATGGGCCGGACAGACTGGACTCCTCACTCCTCACACATGCTTCCTGCCTCTCATCCGTCACCCGCTTCTACTACCTGTCTCTGGGTCTCGAGCTCTGAGTCCTTTCTGAGCTCTGAGTGGATCCAGCCGTGCCTCTGGGCTCCCTATTTGCTTGTCCCTCCTGTTCCTGGTTCTTTGCCCCGAGCCATGGGCACAGAGACAAGCTTGGCTGAGCCACAGACAACTCCAGTTTGCTCTCCTCCACGCCGGGCCTCGATCTCTCCCTCTGTACAATGAGTGTCCGTGTGTCTGCTCATGCCCCTGAGTGGCCGCTCTTCACTCACCTGTTCCTCCCACTCAGGTGGGAGCCGCACGAGGCAGGGTTAACCTTAACAATGGCAGTAGAAGCCACGGCAGGGGCTCACCCTGTGTGCCAATCAGGAGTTTACTCTGTGCTAAATTTGCCACCTGTATTTTCTCATTTCATCCTCGCCCTGTGAGATGGGTCCTATTTTTACAGATGAACAAACTGAGGTTCAGAGAGGTTCAACGACTTGCCTGAGGCCACACAGCTCGAAACCTCACAGATCTGGGATTAAACTTGCTGCGGGGTAGGGGGCCAGCGCCAGCCACCAAAGGCTGGCTCCTGGAGGAAGGGCTGGGTACTCTCCCAAACCTCCAGGGCTCAAAGCCCGACACTTGGCCTGACGGCCCCTCAGTCCTGGAGCAGAGCCCGGCCTGGAGGCTGCTCTGTGCCCATGCCAGCCCACAGTGGAGGCTGGGAGGTGCTGGGAGGCAGCTGCTGGGGTCTGCCCATCCTCGGAGCCCACGTCCTGCCAGGGGCGATGCCACACCCCCAGACTCAGCTCTGTGAGACCTTGGACGTGTCAGCACCTTCTCAGGCCCGATTTTCCCTTCTGTGGAATGGGAGCATCTGCACTAGCTCCTGCTCAAGGGACCACGCCCCAGGGCAGGAAAGATATGGTGGTCAGCGAGGGCACCCACCAGACAGCGTGCGGTGGCAGCTTGGGAGCCGGAGCGAGCCTGGAGTAGGGCTGCGGAACGTCCTCCTGGAGACGGGACCTGAAGCCATGGAGGGGGGGGGATACGAGGGGAGATAGAGGGGGGACAAGAGGGCGTGGTCCTCGCCCAGCACGGCTCCTTCAGTAATGGCCAAGGGGTTCTCAGTCCCCACAGAGGGGGCGCGCGTCCACCCCCGGGGCAGGAAACATCCCGACCACCAGCTCCCGTGGCAGCGACTCTTGCCAGTGCCTTTCCCCAGAGGTGGCCCCGCTGTGCCCAGAGACACCTCGGGGAAGCTGAAACCCCGCGAGCGAGGCGGGGTGTGGATTCAGCGTCCGAAGGTGGGTGGCCTTGAGGACAGGTGTGCCGCGCACTGCTCTGGGCGCCCGGACAGCCGGGCTTCAGCGCCAGCCTCTGCTCTTGCGCTCCCGGCACATGCAGCCCCCTCCACAGGACGCCCGCCATCCCTGCCTCCAGGACCGCCTGGCACCAAGCGGGTGACTGGGCGGCATCCGCGGAATATTCCAACAGCTGGGAATAGGCACAAGAGCGTTTTTGAAGGTCAACATGGAAAAACGCCTGTCCTGGAACGTTGTGCGGACTCGGTTTTCTCTTCTGTGAAATGGGATGATCCCAGCAATGCCCTGCGGGGTGTTGGCAGGGTGAATGGGACGAGGGATGAAGAGAGTAAGTGAGTGCTCCATCAATGGCAGCTCTCCGGGTCCTCGGGTGTGGGAAGGGGGCTGGCCGGGGGTACCCCACACTGTTGGCTGCTCAGCGGGTGAGCGCAGGGACGTAAGTTTCATTGGCTTCTTTCAACTTTTTCTGTTTTCCTTGTACTTCTCAGCAAACAGAATAAAGCCGTAAGTGTTAGGGGGTTGGGGGTCCCCAGCCGGGGGGTAAACCGCCATTCTACACTTCCCGCTGCTGCGCAGGAAGGCTGCGAGCCGGTGGTCCTCACCTGGCCATGACTCTGCCCTCCAGGGGACATTGGCCACGTCTGCGGATAATTTGGGTTGTACCCCTGGCCTCCAGTAGGGGGCTGGGCTGCTGCAGACGACCCTGCCGATTGGCCCCCAGCCCCTGCCACCACAGCAGAAAAGTGTCTGGTCCGAGAGGTCAGGGGTGCCGCCGTGAAGAAGTCCTGCTGTCCTCGCTCGGCAGCGGGGGACACACAGAGCTCAGCTTCCCAGAGGTTCCTGGAGACCCAGGGGGGTGTCTGCGGGAGAGGCTGCGGCCCGAAGGCTGCCGGGGAGCCTCAAGAGCCCCTCGCCCAGGCCCAGGGTCGCCAAAACAAGACTGCCCTTGCTGAGCCTCCCAGCAGGACGGGCTCGGGGCTGCTTCTCCCAAGAAAGGAGAAAGAAATGGGCCTCCTGGCAGACTGGAGCGCCAAAGCGGCCCTGACACAGTCCCCGTTCCGGGCACGTGAACCCTGCCAGGAAACCCCTGGATGCGGGAACCACACTCCCCTCCCGTCTCAGGGCTGGTTCCAAGCTGCTCCCCGCCCCCACCCCACTCCCTTGGGGTCCTTCCTTCCAGAGACCCTGTTGTCCAGCCTCTGGGCCCCCAGGAGGGACAGGCTCCAAGTGATTTCCTAGAGTTTCAGCAGTGCCTCGGCACGTCACTGGGTACAAATGCACACGTAGGACAATATTCTTCCTCTAACTGCATTCTGGCCCCATGAGCCTTCTTGCTCTTTCTCCTTCACATGCTCTTGCCTCAGGACCTTTGCACTTGCTCTTTCCTCTCTTTGATGTTCTCTTCCCGGATATCTGCATGGCTGGCATTGTCTCACCCTTTTGGCCTCCGCTTGCTATCTCCTCTTCTGAAAGGTCTTCTCTGCAGCCCTGCCCATAAGTCTTCTTTCCCACAACCCCCTTTTCTGGTCAAGCACTGATAGCTCTCTGGAATGAGGTGGAGATACTGAATTTTGCTGTATAAGAGCAGGGCCCCTGTTCATGTTCGCTCTCCCCCTCACCGCACAGTGCCTGGCGCCCAGGAGAGGTTCAGGGAGCACTTACTGAATGAAGAAACAAGCAAGGGAGGCTTTGCACGGGCCTGGGGGTGGGGGGGTAGGCAAAGCAATGCCGGAACTAACAGTAAACGTCAGCACAGGGGGCGCAGGGACCCAGGGAGCCATAGGTGTAAGGCTTGGGCTCAGGCAGGCCTGGTTCACATCCGGCTCCCACTGCTTACCAGCTGCAGGATGGCGGGCAGCTCTCCGACCCCAGGGGCCTCAGCTCTCATGCCTGTGAAATGGGGAGAGAGTCCTTGCTAATGCTAAGGCCACGGGGGACGCACTGACCGTGCGTGTGGGCGGCGCACCGGAGGTGCCTGGTTACTGCCCACTAGGGAGAGGTGCTTCCTGGCTTCAGGGCAGACTTGGGCCACCTGAATGGCACCCGGAGGCCTCCCAGTCCCAAGCCTCAAAACCCTGCCGCTGTGGTTTGGGGAGCAAACCCCGCCCTGCTGAGCTCTCTGTCTTTTGGCCTAAAATTAGCTCACAAATTCCTTGGTTGCAGGGCCAGGGCTTCCAACCGGCAATTCAAACCAGATGTTTCCAGCTGTCGGCCCCTCCCCCTGCCTGTGTCCGCTGTGTCCCTGCCAGAGCACGTCTAAATTAGCCCCCGGGGAGAGCAACCCAATGCCTACACTCGGGAGCCGGGCTGCGTGGCGGATACTAAGGTATAGGGGTGTGCAGGGGAGCCCCGGGCCTGCAGGCACAGCCCCTCCAAGGATGGGGGCGCCCCCTGCCGACTGACTGCTGGCGAGTCCGGGCCGGGCCTATTTGCTCTGCCCCTTTCCATCCTGTAGCATTATGGAGCGCCTGCTGTATGCCAGGCGTCTGTGTTCCCTGCTGTCCAGGTGGTGAGAGAGCATCTCAGGCCCAGGTGTCGCTTGGTTGCTGATATTATTATTATTATTATTATTATGTTTATTTAACACCAGGTGCCAAGGCTCATTGGTTTCTCATGATAACTCAGGAATGTGGGGGTTATTACTACTCCCATTTTACAGATGAGGAAACTGAGGCCCAGAGTGGTCGAGCACCCTAGCCCAAGGTCCCCCAGCTCCAAAGCAACAGAACCCAGAGGTCCCTGAAGGGCAGGTGATCTTGGCTCCTCCCAGGTGGGCTTTATTTGCTTGTGGTCACCCCCACGTGGCCCTTTTCCGCATGGTGGGTGGATCTGGATGTCACAGGAGACCCTCTCTGCGGGGATGTCCCTGGGCCCAATGGCAGAAGGCTGACTCATGGCCACCAGGCGGAGGCCGCTCATCGGGAACCCCACCAGCCAAACCAGCCAAGGCTCTGGCCCCTGCTCTGAGTCAGGAGCTGGTGGTCAGGCTGGAAGGGACCACGGGGAGTCTGGGAGTCCATGTGGCTTTTGTGGGGACCTCAGACGGAGCCCCTTCTCCCCAGAGGTATGACCCAGAGCCATCTCTTGGTCAGAGTCCTGGAGAGAAAGAGTGTGTGTGTATGTGTGTGCCTTGGGGGTGGGAAAAGAGGAGAAGCCTTGACACAGGGAGAGAAGTGGTGGAGGGTTTGCACGTACAGGGACCCATGGTTGGCCTTCACCTACAGTAAAAGCCCAACCCCCTGCCAATGCCCACGGAGACCCTGCACAGTCTGGCCCCGGCGCCCTCTGACCTCACTGCCTCCTACCTCACTCACTGTTCCAGCCACACCAGACACTACTCCTTGAAAACGTCCAGCACCCTCTACCCCAGGACCTTTGCACCTGCTCTTCTCGCTGCCTGGAATGCTCCTCCTCTGATCATCTCTCTGACTCACTCTCTCATACCCTTCAGGGCTTCACTGGAATGTCACCCTGTCCCTGACCTCCCTGACTTACATATCACTAAGTTGTCACTTCGTCTTGTTCCACTAGAATATAAGGTCCGTCAAGTCAGGGATTTTTATCTTTGTTGTTCTTTGCGGTAGCCCCAGTGCTTAGAAAGCACCTGGTATGTAGTATGTGCTCAGTAAGTATTGAGAGAAGGAGAGGGAGAAAGGAAGAAAAGAGAAGAAGAAAGGAAGGAGGGAGGGAGGGAAGATGAGACCGAAGCTCTTAGTGTAAAGCAAGGGGGCAGAAAGAAAGCAGGAGGAACGTGGGGTGAGGTACTGTTTGGGCGACTTAGGACACCCCCAGAGTTCACCCCCAAGCCCTCCCCACTCCTCCCTCTCGGCCAGCAGCCCTCTGCTCAAAGTCAGTCAGGCCCCCCCCTCCCGCCTTTCCAACAGGGCTGCAAAGGAATTCAGAAGCATCATCTGATTCCTTCCCATGGTGGGGTCGCGGGTGGGGCGGGGGCAGTGGAGACTGAGGGGGCGGGCACGACGTGGCAGAGGGCACCCGGGGGCAGGCCAGGTCGGGGAGGGGGGGGCGGCGGTGAGGCCAGGTCCGCGCGTGGCCGCGTGTTTACATTCCGGGCCTCCACGCGGGGCCAGCGGAGCAGCGCGGGGAATGTAAATGTTTATAAGGCAGCGCCTGGTGGGCGGGGCCACCGGAGCCGCAGGAAGTGGAGATGCGGCTCCGGTGCCCGCTCCCCAGACAGACAGGGGCGCAGAGTTCTTTAATTTTTTTAAGAAAACTTTTCATCGAGTCATAACCTACCTAAAACACTCAGATCTCAAGGGTGCATCTTAATTCTTCCGTACGCACGCGACCCGGTGACCACCACCCAGGTCTGGATAGCACACACTTCCAGCCCTGGAAGGTTCCTTTGTGCCTCTTTCCAGCCAACCGCCTCCCCCCGCCCCCCCCCGCCCAAGGTAACCGCTCCTCTGACTTCGTTCCATTCCCAGAGCTTAGTTTTGCATTTGTTCTAGAACGTCATGTAAAGGGCATCACCCAGTGTGTGTTCTTTGGCGTCCAGTCCTTGCGCTGGGCGAGTGTGCGGGACTTGCACACGCCGTGTGCCCCGGCCTCCCCGTTGCGTGCTGGGAAGCGCTCTCATACATCAATGTCCCGGTCTGTTTATCCGTTTTTCTGTCGGGCATTGCGTTTTTTTCTGCTCTTATAGATTAAAGTAAGTCGTGGGCATTTTTTGTCTTTGTGTGGATGCGTGTTTTTACTCCTGTTGCGCAAAGGCCTACCAAGGAGGCTGCTGGGCCATCCCGGAAACCAACGGTGACCTTGAAGGAGCTGCCAGGCTGTTTCCGTTCCCGTCTGTAGTAGACGCTGGGTGAGCGGCCGGCTGTTTGCGGGCGACGGGATGGAAACACGTGGAAAATTAACTTAGGATTACTGAATGACAGAGTGTGGAGGAGCCTCCACTGACCCCTCCTGATGCAGGGAGGGAAACTGAGGCTCGGGGTCACACAGTGTGTGAGGAGCAGAGCCAAGAGTTAATGCAGGTCCCCTGATTTCCAAGCTTTTAACTACTCCGTGGTCTTATCGGATCAGCACCCTGTCATGTTTTCCTGGAAGAGGCCTCATGCCAAGCCCTCTCCTACCTCAGGGCCTTGGCACTTGCTGTTCCCTTGGTCTGGGAGCTCTTCCCCCTCCTCCTCGAGCACCTAGTTTCTCTTGTCCTGCAGGCCTCAGTTCAGAAACATCTTTGGAGAGTGTCCCTGCCTACAGTTGCTAAAATAACTGCCCAGGCCCCTGTCCTCCCCCGCTCCACTTCTAAGCTATTTTTTTATCCTTTTTACCTCCTTGATAGCATTTCACAGTGTTGGATTATCTTCCCAATTTGCCACTTGACTTGTTTCTCATGTGTGTCCCCTACTAAGAGTTCCCCGAGGCAGGGTCTGCCTTGTTCCCATCCAGGAGCTGTTGCATAGCACAATAATGTCATCGTGGTCCCTCCCTGGGCCTCCGTTTCCCCATCTGTGACATGCACGGATGGGGCTAAAGTCATTTAGCCAGTAGATGCACTTATTGAGCACCTACTGTGTCTGGGCACTGGTGGAATGGGGATACCTTAGGAGAAAAGACCCGAGGAGCTGACAGTCTAGAATCGTGTGTCAGGAGGCCATGAGGGCCTGGTGTGCTCAAGCCCTCTGTATGGGGAGCCTGGCGGGAGCATGGAGGAGGCTGCTGACCTCCCACTCAAGAGGATGGGGTCTGGGAGGGCTTCCTGGAGGTGGTGATGACTGAGCTCTAAGATGTGCAGGGGAGCATGGGCGACAGTGCACGAGCAGAGCGAACGGACCAAGCAAAAATGGTCCCATTTACAGGTGCTCAGTAAACAGCTGGGGAGCAAGTGATACCGTCTATTTGACAGGTGGGGAAACTGAGGCCCAGGGAGGTTTCACAGCACACCGAGAGCTCTGGCCTGCCCAGACGGAGCCCGTTTGGCCTCCTCGGAGAGCCCCGCAGGCGGTCACTCCATGGGTGTCCCTCTGAAGGCCAGTACTGTGCTGTGACGGGGCCACAGCCCAGGCTTCTCTAGCCACATAAAAGGTTTGGGATATTTTTGCCAGAGGGCAGGCCCCAGTGGCCCGAGGGCTGTGTAATTAGAGGTGGCTCCCAGCCCACCAGAGGCTGGGGGTGAGTGGGGGGGCCAGGCTGCCCCAGGCTCAACTGGGGAGGACCCTGGCAGAGCCTCGGGGTGTGGGGGCTTCCCTCCCCTCTCCACCTCCTCGGCCACCGCCATGCCGTTCAGCAGGGCGGGGGCACAGTGTTAATTGCACGGCGGGCACAGGGCGGGCTCTCGGAATTGCCTCAAGGCCGGGATTATAGGTTGCAAGCGAGTGGCCTGGCCTGCTCACTCCATGCCACAGGCCTGGCTGCTCAGCTTGGAGCCATGGCGGGGCGGGCCCTGGGGGTCATCTGGGCAGGGGCCCCGCAACAGGCCCTGGGACTGGAGAGTGAAGAACGTGGGACCTTCAGGTAGACAAAGACTGGCTGGAGCCAACTCTCAGAGCACGAGCTTGTCAAAACCTGGATGCAGGAGTGGAGGTCAGGATGGTCGTTCACATAGCAACAAGCACTTATTGAGCACCTACTGTGTGCCAGGCACTGTCCTAGATGCTGGCATAATGGCAATGCACAAAACAGAGCTGCAGGGGGGCGCCTGGGTGGCTCAGTCAGTTGAGCGTCCGACTTGGGCTCAGGTCCTGATCTTGTAGTCTGTGGGTTCAAGCCCCGTGTCAGGCTCTGTGCTGACAGCTCAGAGCCGGGAACCTGCTTTGGATTCTGTGTCTCCCTCTTTCTCTGCCCCTCCCCTGTTCATTCTCTGTCTCTTTCTCTCTCAAAATTAAATAAACATTAAAAAAAAAAACAGAGCTGCAGGCCTGGCTCATCTACTCCTTTTTAAAGTTTATTTCTTTTGAGAGAGATCGAGAGAGAGAGGAGAAGGGACAAAGAGAGAATGGACAGAGGACCTGAAGCGGGCTCTGTGCTGACAGCAGAGAGCTGGATGAAGGGCTTGAACTCACGAGCTGTGAGGTCATAACCTGAGCCAAAGTCGGATGCTGTAATGGACTGAGCCACCCGGGTGCCCCATGGCTTCATGGTTCATCTACTCTTAAAGGACAATGACCTTCAGGAACTGTTCTGAAGGTGCCAGGGTTCTATCTACCTCAGGGCCTTTGCACCTGCTATTCTCACTGCTGGGAATCCTCTTGCCTCCTTGCCTTCCTAAATACCTCCTCCTCATCTTCATGAACTGCTCTGCTATTACCTCCTCATGGAGGCCCCCAGGAGCTCTGGGACCAGACTAGCCTCCTACAGCACCAGAACTGCCCCATTCCAACCCTTTGCTCAGTTTCCAGGTAGATATTCATTTGTTTGTTTACTTGTTTATTTCAGGTCTCCCTTCTACTCTGAAGCCCTGTGCCCATATTTGCTCAGCACTGTCTCCCAGAACCTGACACCGGCTGGGTGCAAAGGACACGTCAAGAGAAATTTGTAGAACAAATGAAGTGCAGAGTGTGAGAGCATTGGGACCTCAGTGTTGGCAGGCTGGTGGCAGACATCTGGTCCAAACCCACATTTAGCTGCAGCCCAGAGAGGGGTAGGGATCTGCCCAGTGCCCCCCCACCCCCACCCCAGAGAGGGGCAGGGATCTGCCCAGCGCCCCCTCCCCCACCCCAGAGAGGGGCAGGGATTTGCCCAGCCGCCCCTCATCCCCAGTTGCGTGAGCTGGAGAGGGAACTCGGGAATTCTTTTTGCCCCCCGAGGGTGACATTTTGCTGTCCTCAGATTGTGGGTTGGGATGTCTGGCTTACGGAGAACCTGTGTGCCTTTGTGGGCATGTGCGTGTTGGCACCGTCTGGTGGGCCTCTCACGGGGTGCATGGAGGCAGTACAGGGGTCCTACCGGGGGGGGAATGAGCCCCTTGGCAGTGGGAGGGTCACAGGCCCGGCAGTTTCATTTCCAGATAAGACACAGGGGCTGATGAAGAAGAAAGGGCTCTGATCTCTGCCTATTTCTGGAGCCAGCTCACGCTGCTGTGAGCCTCAGTTTCCACATCTGTCAAATGGGATTTGCTTCTTTATCCTCTCCCCAGGCACTTCTAGAGTCTGTTGGGCTTGAGGCACCGCTGTGGGCTCCACAGAGGGGAGGGACACCCAGTACTCTGGAGGGTGGATGATGACAGGAAAACAAGCGGCAAGATTCAGTCTCAGTGCCGCAGGCGGAATAAGGCCCCGCCCCCAGAGATGTCCACATCCCCGAGAGCCCTGCAACCTGAGAATATGTCTCACCTGCGAATGTGTCACCCAGCATGGCAAAAGGGCTTTGCGAATGGGATTAAGGAAAGGATAGGAGATGGGGAGGTCATCCTGGGCGTCCCAGGGGTCCTTGATATTGGGAGAGAGGTTGGAAGAGAGCCAGAGAGAGGTGGCGGGAGGACTCTGCCCGCTGCAGCTGGCTGGGAAGCCGGAGAAAGAGCCCATAAGCAGAGGAAGTCAGGCGGCTTCTAGATTCCCTCTCCTGAATACTCAGGGACGAAAAGAGCCCCGCTTTTCGCCCGGTGAGACCCGTTTCTGACCTCTGGCTGCCGGAACCGTGAATAACGGATGTGGGCTGTTTAAGCAGCTAAGTTTGTGGTCATTTGTTATGGTGACTGTAGGAAACTCATACACTTGGCATCTAAGCAATGCTCGCTCTTGCCCTGCAGCTCCTCTGACTTTTCCCAGAAGCCTTGTGAGCAGCAGAGATTCTCTGTCCTCGGTTTCCAGATGACCCTGACTTAGGCGGGGGCACCCGGGCCACCCTGTTTGGGAGGGTTGTGCCCCCGCCTCTTGAATTCTCAGGGTCAGATTCCCTGCAGCCCTCCGGCTTTGCGGGCAGGGGCTCCTTCCCCGGGCAGCGAGCCCTGGGCTCCCCGTGGCCTTCTTGAAGGTGGGCACCAGCCACTGGCGCCTGGGGGTGCGTGCATCTGTGAGCGGCCACTGGCCCACGGTCATCCGTTCCCTTGAGGATGCAGGGTTTGGGGGTGACCCCAAGAGAATATGGGATCTTCTCTGTCTTTATTTCCAAACAACTGCCCCCGCCCCCCCCCCCCACCCCGGAGGTGAGTAGGGATTGCTGGAGCTCTTGGAAGGAATGACAGTAATCTGGAGTCCTGTTCCTTTTTTAAAAAATTTTTTTTATGTTTTTAATTTATTTTTGAGAGACAGAGAGAGACAGCTTGAGCAGGGGAGGGTCAGAGAGAGAGGGAGACACAGAATCCGAAGCAGGCTCCAGGCTCCGAGCTGTCAGCAGAGAGCCCGACGCGAGGCTCGAACCCACAAAACATGAGATCATGATTTGAGCGGAAGCCGGACGCTTAATCAACTAAGCCACCCAGGCGCCCCTAAAGTCCTGGTTCCTAAAGGGTGGGCAGGCACTGTTAACTCACGCACTCCCCCTGTCCAGTATCTTCTGTGGCTCCCTACTGCCTCCTAAATGAGTGACATTCTGACGCTTTAACCTGGCTCTTGCTGACTTCGACCCTCATTACCTGCACCTCCCTTTTATCCTCCGCATGCTCCAGCCTAATGTGACGACAGTGTGGCATTCCAGCCGCAGTGCCTTTGTCCGTGCTGCTCCTCCTGACTGGATGCCCTTCCAGGGACTCTTGTGCAGACTGCCTGCGGTCCTCCACAAGGACTTCCTGCCTCTTTCCCTCAGGGGACCTCTCCCTGCCCTGGCGTTCCCCGAGCTCTTGGCCTGACCTCTCTCTTGCTACAGATCCCTTTCTAGTTTGTAAGAAAGGTAACTCACGTGCGGCCTTCTCCCTGGACTTCTCAGAGGGCTGGGCTGCATGCGATTTACCTCTGACCTGACTGGCCCGGTGCCTGGCACACTACAGACCTACAGACGATCAGTCAGCATTTGTGAAGGAAGGAATGAATGAATGAATGCAAGGGCTGCTGACCCACCGGAGTCCTCAAAGTCCTCCGGTCAGCCAGAGATCCCAGTGGCCGAGTCTACTAATGGCTTGCCTCAATTTCGTGGTTGAGCTACTTGAATACACCCTGCCTCACTTTTCCCACCTGTGAAATGGGCCCCCACTCCTGCTTCAGCTACTCCATTTTTTTAATGTTTATTTTCGAGAGAGCGAGACAGAGCGTGAGGTGGGGAGGAGCAGAGACAGAGGGGGATGCAGAATTTGAAGCAGGTTCCAGGCTCTGAGCTGTTAGCCCAGAGCCCAATGCAGGGCTCGAACCCATGAACCATTAGATCATGACCTGAACCAAAGTCCAACGCTTGACCAACCGAGCCATCCAGATGCCCTTCCTTTTAGGGTATTGTAAGGCCACAGATCTGAGAATGTTGGAGCCAGAGGGAGCCCAGAAAGCTTCCTGCCCAGCCTGGCAAATATGGAAACTGAGGCCTGGAGAAGGGAAGAGCTCAACCAGGGCCAGACACTGGGTGCCAGACCTCAGCTCCCTGCTGCAGACCCGGACCCTCCATGAGGCCTCTGCTCACGCTCTCCCTCCAACACACTCTGCTCCCACCCTGTACCCCGAGCCTCTCGGAAAACCTGAGTCACAGCTGGAATGGAGGCCGGGGAATTTTCCTCCTCACTTCCAGGGGCCGCTGAACCTCCCTGACCTCGTCCCCTTTGGAAAAGAGGCAGGCCCCCTGCTCGTGGTTCTGGGGGAGCGCTGCAGGACAGCGCTGTCTGTTGCCCCGGGCCAGTCCTGGGGACCACCCGCCCCCCCCAGTCCAGGGGGAGGTGCCCCATCTGGTGCTCCCCAGAGCTGGAGGGGCGCCTTCGGGCTGTGAGCGAGGGGGGAATTGTGTGTGGCCAGCGCAGCCTCGCCCCTCCCCTGTCCCCACCCCAAACCCTCCTAATGGAATCAAGCTGGCCCCGCGGCCGAGGGCGGGAGGAAGGAGGCGGGGGCAGGGGCGGCCGCGGCGGCCAAGCAGCGGCAGCTGGCACTCCCCGACGCTCCACCTGGCGGGAGCACCCAGGCCTGCGTGCGCGGAGGGACGGGTGAGTCCCCGCATCCTCTCTGTCCCGGGAGGCTGGGGTGCAGGACCGGGGGCGGAGGGGAGGGGCGCTGGGGCCAGCATTCTGGGGGCGTCTGAGTACGCGTGCACTCTGAGGGTGTGCCGGAGGCCGTGCGCGCGTGTGGTCCGCGCGAAGGGTCTGCGTGGCGGAACGTGTGCGCACCTTCGCCGTGTCCCGCGCGCGGGCCCGGCCTGCGTGGGGGTGGGGGGGGCGCGTGAGCAGTTGTGGCCTGACTGCAGGGGACATGCTCTCCATGCGATCGGCCTGGGGTCAGCGCGGAGCTCCTGCGGACCGGGCCAGGCTGTCCCGTCTGTCGGGGATCCAGAGTGTGTCGGGGATTGTGTGCGCGCCCTTGTGGCCCGAGAATCAGCCCGTTGTGGGGCTCTTGGGCGTCCTCCGTGCGTTGGCGCCAGTGGGCCGGGCAAACTTTCTGGGGTGTCTGGGCGTCTGTGTGTTCCCGTGGCTGTGCGTGTGCCTGTGAGACAGGCTAGCGTGTCCGTGTTGTGTGTCCGTATATTGTGTGTCCACGCTGCTGCTGGTGCTCTGTGTGCGTGTGCCTCCGGACTCCCTTTCCCTCTCCTGGCCTCCCTTCCAAGGGACCCAAGACCCTGGCCTCGGGGTAGGGGGCTATAGTACTTCAGCCAGACTCCCTCCCCCAACAGCCACTAATTGAAGCCAGGTTTTTGTGGGCTGCCCCTCCCCCTCTGGCCACCAGTGTCTGGGTGGGGGTGGGGCAGTGGCTCGGGCCCCTCGGCCTCAGGTACCCAGGCCCTAGGGGTGGGTTTGCAGCACCTGAGGATGCCCCAGGCACATTTAAGGCCAGGAGCCCCAGTGAGATTGGCACTAAAGGGAGGCCCTGCTCTGAGCTGGGGGTCCTGCTGGGGTTTCCTGCACAATCATGTGGCGCCCACTCATTGATACCTACTCCTCATCTGGCACTGACAATAGTCCAGAGAGTGGCCCTTATCGCCATCGCACGGATGTGGACACTGAGGCTCACAGAGGTGACATGCCCGACCCGGGACACGTAGCTGGGCAGTGGCCTCCTCTGGGGCGTCCCAACCTGCTCTCCCTTCAGGGCTCTGCCTTAACTGGCTGTGTGATCCTGGGCAGATCCCGGCCTCCGGCCCAAGTTTCCTCTTGGGTGAAATGACAGGGGTTGGCCTGACCCCAGCTGCCAGTGGCCTGTGAGTTTCTGAGCCCTGGAAAAAAAATTGGGACTCAGGAAGCTAGGCTAACCTTCCCCCAGAAGGAGGTGGGGACGGCCGACCGGCAGAGGGATCGCTCCAGAGCTGTCCAGACCATGGTTTTCACTCTACAGAGGGGAAACTGAGGCCCAGAAAGGGCAGGGACTCATTGTATATGGTCACATAGCCATTGCCATTGAGGCCCGACTGGCTTCCCATACTTTGCCTGCACCTTTCTGGGAAGCCAGAATCTGGGGTGTGGGGGGCCTGAGAGTTGGGTCTCAGCCTTACCAGCCAGTGATATCTTGTACGCCTCTTTCCTTAGCCTCTGTCCCTGATCCCATGGGTCTGGGGAGAAGGGAGCCCTTCCCTCTATCCAGCTGGGTGCTGTGTGTGTGTGTGTGTGTGCGCGCGCGCGCGCGCACTGGATTCCCGGGGGGCCAGAGCTGAGATTTCACTCAACAGGGTGAAAAAGTTGTCATTCTTGAGTCGGGGGAGGGGTGCAATGAGCCAGTTTACACATCAGGTAAAGGAAATCATCTTTTATCATTTGCCCGCTTGGTGGGAAGTTGCTGCTCCCCCTGGGCTCCGCCGCTCTTCAGTCCCACCTTTCCTGGGTGTGCAGGAACTCTGTGCCAGCTGCTCTTTCCCCGTTATCTCACCCTGGATCCTTAGGACCTGTGCTCATTTCCCCACCAACTCCCCACTTTACAGATGGGGAAAGTGAGGCTCGGAGGGAGCAGACCGCAGAGCTCAACAAGGCAGAGCCAGGGTTCCAGCTGCTTAGCTGCCGGCAGGACCTCCAGGACAGACCCCCCCGGGTACCCCCTCCAGGACAGACCCCCTGGGCACCACTGGGCATAGTAGTTGCCCTTTGTGGTGAGAAGCTTTGGCCGCCACGAAAGGGCTCAGGCAGGGAGGTGACTGGTGGATAGAGACCCCAAGGATCAAAGCTGTCTGTAGGGACCGTTGCTAACAGTGCCGGGGCGGGGGGTGCAGGCAGGCCCTGCTCCCACTGACAAGTGGTGTCTTCCGGGGTGCCGGCTCGTTTTTGGGCCAGCCCTGGGCACACACGGTGTGTGGTGTGTGTGTGTGCATGTATGTGTATAGCCTGTACATGTGTGAATGTGGGTGTATCCATGTGTAAGGGTATGTGTGTGATGTGGGTGTATGTATGAGTGTGTATATATTTGTATAATGTGTGAGTGTGCACATGTATATGTATGTGTATGGTGTATGTGTGTATATGTTTATGGTGTGTGTGTATGTGTGGTGTGTGTGTGTGTTTGAATGTAAATATACATGTATAGCATGTGTGTGTGGTGTGTGTGAGTGATATATGGGTGTATGTGTGTGTGTATAGTATGTGAATGTGTACACGTGTATCGTGGTGTGTGTGGTGTGTGTGTGCATGTGTATGTGTGTGCATGTGGTATGTGGGTGTGTGCATATGGGTGCAGGTGTGCCTGTGTGTGGACTCTGAGTCACACAGAGGAACGTTCAACTCCCAGTTCTGCCACATACCCTCTGGTGTCCCTGGGCAAGTCACTGTCACCTGGGCCCCTCCAGCCCCTGGCCCTCGGGCAGTGGGGGGGGGCGGGCCCCCAGGACTGAACCATAGGATTGCTCTGGGGCGGGGCTGCTTGCAAAAGGAGCGGGGCCTCTGTTAAGGGGGCGGGCTGCGGGCAAGAGGTGTGGGGCTTCACCTGTGATGAAAGCACCAGGTCATCAGCGCATTTAAAACGAACCAGTTTTGCCTCTTCCTGGAATTATCTTTCTGTTCTTGTTTGTTTTGTTTTTGGCCATCTGAGGCAGTTTGTCCAAATTTATGTCAGTACAATTAATTTCAATTAACGATGCTTAATTGGGAGGCTTCAGGTCATTAGGAACAAGCCATTCAAAGGCCGGGATCCTAACTACCTATCCCCCTTCGCCCCCTGCATCCCCACACTTACCGGGTGCTGTCAGCTGATTTACAGAGCAGGGCTTGGGGACCGGGCACTCAGGCGGACTCGCAGTGGAGGTGCTGGGAACCTGACCTGCTCCTCCAGGCCAGGACCTTGCTCTGTGACCATGGGCCTGGCCCCTCGCCGTCTCTGGGCCCCTGTTCCCCATCTCAGTTCCCTTTGAGAGGATGTCAACAGAGGTTCCTAAGGGTTTTCTTGGAGCTCCTAGCCTTACCCAGCACCAGGGGCCTGGGCCCTCCGTTGGGTCAGGAGGGTTCTCAGGGGCAGCCCAGAGAGGGGTGCCGAAAGGGGGTCCAGGGTTTGTCTGAGTGCCTATCCCTCCTCAGAGTGGCCGGGAGAGTCGGTGTTTTAGGAGCTGGTCTCCTCTATGGACCTGGGCCATGTGGAATTTATTAGTCAGCCAGGCTGTCTGGGCCAGATGGGGTCTGGGGGTTCATGTTGGGAGCAGCCTTGCAGCGAGGAGGGGGAGGGAGGCGCGAGATTCATCTGGTTCCCATTTACTGGTGACCGTAGGACTGGGGCCCCAGCTTTGTCTCTGGCACAAGGGGTCCCCCCACCCCCTCCTGGGCCTCCAGGCCCTGCTTTGTGCCTTGAGGTGAAGGTTAGCCATGCTCCTGGCATCCAGGCTCTCTGCTGAGCTCAGGGACTCTGGAAGCTTTATAGGACCACAGAGGTGCTGGGGGCTGTGGGGAGGGCTCCCTAGAAGAGGAGGGGCTCACTCCCTCAGTGACTATGTCTCTTACTTACTCAGCCTTACCCTCTTTTCTCCCTTAGTGCCTAGATCCAAATCTCTGCCCTCTCCTGGCAATGACTTAACCCCTCTGAGCCTCAGTTTTTCGCACCCGCAAAATGGAATAATAATCGTGCCTCCCCCATTGGGTGGTTCTCAGGATTCAGTGGAATTCGGTGTAAGAAACTTAAAATAGTACCTGGCACATGGCAAGCAGTGGGAGGGGAAGTTATTATTAATTCATTCTAGTCAGTCAAGGTACATTTATGGAGCACTTACTGTATACCAGACATGGTGTGAAACCCTGAGGGTATAAGATAAGTAAGATTTGATCCCAGCCCTCCGGCACCTCAGAGTGGAGTGGGGTGACTCACTAGGGGTCCCTCTGGGATCTCAGAGCGCAGTAGAGGGTGGGCAAGAACCTCCCCATGTATGAATGGACGGGGTCCATTATATGGTGGCGAGGGGGTTGCCTTCTAGAGTACGTGCTGTTTCCTGTACCACATCGGGGTTCCCTGAGACCCTGGAGTTCCACCCTGACCTCTCTCCTGCCTCGCTTCCCCACAGGCCTTGGACAACATGGTTTCCACGCTGACCCCCAGGCTGGCCCTGTCTTTGCTGCTGCTTCTCAGGGCCCTGCCCGCGGTGGCCTACTCTGTACCCCTGCAGGCCGCTTTCCTGGAGGACACAGGGGGCAGTGGGGAGGCCGAGGGCTCATCGGCCTCCTCCCCAAGCCTCCCGCCCCCCCGCACCCCGGGCCTCAGCCCCACCTCGGCGGGGCCCCAGCCCACGCCCCTGGCGGGCCCCAGGCCCCCCACCAACTTCCTGGACGGGATCGTGGACTTCTTCCGCCAGTACGTGATGCTCATCGCCGTGGTGGGCTCCCTGGTGTTCCTGCTGATGTTCATTGTCTGCGCCGCCCTCATCACCCGCCAGAAGCACAAGGCCTCAGCCTACTACCCCTCATCTTTCCCCAAGAAGAAGTACGTGGACCAGAGTGACCGGGCCGGGGGCCCCCGGGCCTTCAGCGAGGTCCCCGACCGGGCTCCCGACAGCCGGTCCGAGGAGGCCCTGGATTCCTCCCAGCAGCTCCAGGCCGACATCCTCGCTGCCACCCAGAACCTCAAGTCCCCCCCCAGAGCTGCTGCGGGCGGTGGAGACGGAGCCAGGATGGAGGGCAAATTGGACGAAGAGGAGAGCAGAGGCCGAGAGGGGGACCGGGAAGCCCAGGGACGTGGGGTCCCGGTGGAGAAACGAGAGGTGCCAGATGAGCCATGCCCGATGGTGGCAGAGGAGGCTCTGGAGGCCGGCCAAGGCCAAGGCGAGTCAGAAGCAGCTCCTTCGTTAGCCCAGGAAGCCAGAGGACCAGCTGGCGCCCCCGAGAGCCCCTGTGCTTGCAGTATCACCCCCAAGGTCTAACAGGCCTCCGGGGCTGCTGGCCTTGACTGTCGACCCCTAACGGTCACCTCCATGGATACGGAAAGGCCCTTGACCCTCTCTGCTCCCTGACACCCCCACCTCAGTCACCCCCTGCTGCAAGTCCCAGTGTGTCCCTGCCCTGCAGTGGGCAGAGATGCCGGTCTCCGGCCCACCCCGGGAAACTCCCCAAGTTCCAGGAACATTTGCCCCTGCACCCCCAAAGGGCTATGCTCCAAACACAGCTCCTCCAGGGAGGGGGAATGGGAAGGATCCCTGTTACATTCAGGGGAACGCAGCCAACGAAAGCAACCATATCCTTTGGGAAACGTGGATCGAGGGTCGCCTGTGATAGTGCGGACCTCGCCGCTTTTCCAGGGGGTAGGAAAGAAAAGTCAGAATAACTGGGAGTTTGGGACCAGGGTGAATGGGACAAGCCCCCAGGGTGGGCGCAGTTAGAGCTACCAGTAGACGTGGGCCTGATGAATCAGGAAGCTTTGGGCCCGTGCACACATTGCGACAGGTCCCCAAATGAGCATTTCCAAAGCTGCCTTCCCTGAGGTACTCTGTGGAAAAAGGATTTGGGGGTCCAGTGAGTTGAGGAAACACTGCCTCTCTGCTCCCTGCACCCCCCTTAGAGCACCCCAGGGCTCTGCAAACACTCCAGTAAAGGCCCCTGTGGAACCGGATTTCGCTTGGTCTCTCTCAAACTGCTTTTGACCACAGGGTTTTTTTTGTATTTTTTTGCTTTTTTTTTTTTTTTTTTTTATAGCTACAGAATAAATCTCGCAGAGCACACTCTGGAAATTAGTGCCCCAAGTGTCCCTGAAGGTGTCCCCCAGCTTGTGGCTGGTCCAGGGTTAGGGGTGTGGGGTCTGGGGGTGCTCAGGTCCACTCGAGTTCTGCCAAGCATCGCTGCCCGGGGACGAGTTGCTAATCCTGTTCCCACCAAGGGCATGGGATGAATGAATTGAACCCTTCTTATCAAGCCCCCAAAGTAACCCAGAAGCTGGGGGCTGCGTGTGAGGGGACCCCACTCTGGGGGAGACTGAGAAGGTGGGGGAGGGTTTCCAACAGCCAGCCTGGAGCCAGGGGTGCCGGGCCCCCCCTGCACTTCGTTCACATGCATGGTCTGGGAGCCTGTGCCCACAGCATTCTTTAGCTTTCGACAAGGGAGACTGAGTTCCGTCCTGATTTGGGGAGGCTCTGGGGGTGCTCTTCCTCAGCCCTTCATCTGGGGCCTCCCCCCAACCTCTGCACAATTTTTTAGGTGCTGAGATATAGCAAACTGGCACAATAAACCTTTATTCTGGCCCGAGTGCTGCTAGTTTTCTGTGGGCAGGTGGGGGGTGAGTCTGCTGGCAGGGGCGGGGGTGGGGGTGGGGCATGTCTTCTGGGCTGTTCCATGGGGTGGCGCAACTTTCTGGGGGAGACCCATCAGGCAGGCTGAATGGGCATATTCGGGAAAGGAGCGAAGAACGGGTGCCCAACCGGGAAGTGGGTTTTTTGCCGCTCAAGGCTAAGCACCAGCCCCCGACTTGTAGCCACACAGACCTGGCCTCCATGAGAGGGTCTGCTATTTACTGTGGCTGCTGGAGAGCCACCCACCTCCTTTTCCAGGAAATATAAGCAGTTGAGGCTTCCACCCCCCACCCTCCGGCAGAGGGGCCAAGGACGAGAACGGGTCCCATGGATGATGCCATGCTCCCTGCAGCCTTGGCCTGGGGTTGGAGGCTGCCTAGCCTTTGTCTCCTCACCACCGGGCTCTTCCTTGCCTTTGATGGCAAGTTCCTGCCGCCACTGCTCCTCCCCCCCCCCCCCCCCCCCCCCCCCCCCCCCCCCCCCCCCCCCCCCCCCCCCCCCCCCCGCCCCCAGCAGCCAGCTGGAATCCAGATGTGGCTGGGCTGGGATCCCCGGGGTGATGGGGGCAGGGAAGCCATCCACCACCCCCCACCCCAGCCCCTCTCCTCCGCTGACCCCACATCCCTTCGGAGGCTGGCCGGAGTTGGGTTTCACAACACACAATGGCCTCTGTCTCGCGCAGTGGGGAAGGGCCCAGACAGGCTCCCGCCCAAGAATGCAGGGAAAATCCAATATGGATACCTGAATGCTATGTGGCTCCGACCAAATCACTCGACCTCTCTGTGTGTGACAGGCTCTCTCCTTACTCTGGAGCTCCTGCAGGGTCCTAGGTGAGTGGGGATGGCTGGGGTAGGTAAGTAGATGCTAAAGATCCTGGGGAGCAGGCAAGGATGAGCTTTCCCATCAGCAGCTCCGTGGTCAATGGCTTCCCATTAATCGTCAACTGGAGTGTACTGTGTGGCCTTAGTTAAGACCTGTGTCTCCCAGGAGTGATGGGGGTGGGGACTAAGGAAATAGTTTGAATCCCAGTGCAGGAGTCAACCTCTCTCTCACCTCTGAGCTTTTACAGCTACTAATCCCTCTGCCTCTGACACCCTTCCACCCTCCTACTTGTCTTGCTAACTCTGTCTCTTCCTTTAACTTCCAGCCTAGATGTCACCTGCCGTCCCTGACAGCACCCTCCCCGCCCCCAGCCTTTCTTTCACAGTCCCCTGGGCTATTAATAATTGCTCATAGTTAATGAACACCTGTGCCTACCAGGCTCTGCTCTAAGCACTGAACATCATTTGCTGATTGAGACTCTCAACCCCATGAGATAGACACTGCTGTTATTCCCATTTCACAGATGAAACTGAGGTCCACAGAGGTGACGTCAGTTGCCCAGGTCACGTAGCCAGGATTCCAGGCTGGCTCTAGAGTGAACCAGCGAGTGGGCTTTTTTGGTGAGCGAAAGAATGAGTGAATGAATGAATGAGGCCCTTGGGGAGGAGAGGGCAAGGCCCCACTTCTGCTTAGAGCCCTCCAGTGCGCTCCCACAGTTTTGATGGAGTTACTGGGAGGGCCTCTTGTGGGCACACATCTGGCCAGGCACCAGCAGGAGGGAGACAGTGGTTGGGGGCATGTGTGGGATGGGTCCAGGCGAGGGGGAAAATGGGGCGTGGGGGTGGGGGTGGGGGTCTCCAGTGTTCCCAGGGATCCAGGAATCTGCCAGGGCCCGAACAGGCCCCCACTGTCCGGGAGCTTGTAAAACCACACAGCTGCCCGCAGGCTGGGAGTCTGCCCGGGGGGGCCAGGCCTGCTGCCGCTCTGGGGGGGGGGGGGGGGGGG
>NC_043713.1:72752193-72762904 GCF_006229205.1 Suricata suricatta
TCTCAGGCAAGAGAGGGAGGGGCAGAAGTCCCATCTCCCAGCAGCTCGGCACTGGGTGCATCATCTGTGCTCTTCTTGGGGTGATTCAGGTCATTTGGGCCCCAGGATGAGATCTGCCCATGTCATGCCAGCTCCGTCCTTCCTCGGCTGTGTGGCCTCACCGATCCGGGCTTTCGTTTCCATGTGTATAAAGAGGGCACGGTCTTGTCCTACCTGGTGGGGCTCTCAACCTGCACATTGAGATGATCTGAGAAAACCTTTTAAAATCATAACTCTGGGGCGCCTGGGTGGCTCAATCGGGTAAGCGTCCAGCTTCCGGCTTCGGCTCAGGTCATGATCTCACGGTTTGTGGGTTCGAGCCCCGCGTCCGGCTCTGTGCTGACAGCTAGCTCAGAGCCTGGAGCCTGCTTCAGATTCTGTGTCTCCCTCTCTCTCTGACCCTCCCCCGCTCGTGCTGTCTCTCATAAATAAAAAATTAAATAAATAAATAAAATCATAACTCTTAGGCCCCACTCAGATCATTATTTTTTTAAGTTTTTTTTTTTTAAATATTGATTTAATTTTGAGAGAGAGAGAAAGCATGAGGGGAGGAGAGGTAAAGAGAGAGGGACAGATGATCCAAAGCAGGCTTCTCGCTGATGGGAGTGAGCCTGATGTGGGGCTTGAACTTGCGAACCAGGAGATATTTAAAATGTGCTACTAGATAATTTTCACATATAAGTAGGCGTATACTCTTGAAGCCATCACCACAATCAAGGTCATGGACATATCTGTCACCTCTGACAGTTTCTTCATACCCCTTTGTAATCTGCTGACTGCATCTCCCTCCCTCAATCCCCAGACAACTATTGATCTGTTTATGTCACTTTGATTCATTTTTATTTTCTGGAATTTTACATAAATGGAACCATACAGTGTACTCTTCTTTGTTTTTTATTGTTGTTGTTGTTGTTGTTGTTTTTTAGAGAGGGAAATTGAGCACGAGCTGGGGGTAGGAGCAGAGGGAGAGGGAGAGAATCTTAAGTAGGTCCCATCCTCAGCATGGAGCCTAACTTGGGTCTTGATTGTGACCTTGGCCGAAATCAAGAGTTGGATGCTCCACGGACTGAGCCACCCAGGCACCCTATCATTTTGCTCCTCTGTACACTTTTTATCTGGCTTCTTGCATTCAGCATAAATATTTTGAGGTTTCTTCATGTTACTATATGTATTAATATTTCACTGCTTTTTATTGCTGAGTGGTATTCCCTTATACAGATGTACTATTATCTGTTTATCCATTCACCTGCTGATGGACCTTTGGGTGACTTCCTAGCTTTTGGCTATTACAAATAAAGTTGCTGGGAACTACTGGTGTATTTCATTTCTCCTTTACAACCTTCTTAATGAGATGGTCATTATTTCTCCCCATTTTACAGAGGAAAACAACAGACCCAGAGAGGTCAAGTTGCTTGTCCAAGGTCACACAGCCTGTAGTTGGAGCACAGAATCTTAAAGTGGGAAAGTTTGAACTAAATTACTGTAGGGAACTTCTGAAGTCCAGAGAGTCTCAGAAACCCTGATCTAGCCCAGCCCCCCTCACCTCCTCCGTGGCATCTGTGGACCAGACAGGGGCTGGGACCCATCCAGAGCTGACCAGGAATCCGGGGCCCTGGTGGGTAGTCTTATGCTGCGTCTGGCTTCGTCCTGCCTCACCTCTGCTTCTTCCTCTGGTGTTGGGCCCGCATGGAGCAGGACGGGGATTTGCCATGTTTTGAGGAGGTTTCAATTTCAGGATTCCTCTGGCTGCTCAGAAATAGCAGGGATTTGGCAATGGCTCCAGGGCCCGGGGGCGGGGTCCCCTGCAGCTGCTCCCCCCACCTCCCCAAACGGGTCCAGGGTTTATAGCGGCAGCTGCAAAGTATAAAATAGTCCTGCTCGTAAATCTGCTCTTGCCAGGGTCCCTGATGCCAGAGGCCTCTGCAGTTCCAGGCATGGGCATCCCACCACCCGCTGGGGCCCTGCAGGGACACCTGGGGGTGCCCTGGAAGAATGGAGGGTCCAGGTCTATGGGTGGTCACCTGTGACCTCTGCCTTAGGCTTTGGGGAGCCAGACTCAGCCAGGGGGTCTGGAGGGGGAAAAAAGAGAGACAGGGATTGTATAGGCGTGGAGGACGGGGACCACAAGGGGCAAGGGACATGGAAATAAGGAACTGGGAGACCCAATCAGGCCCCTCTTACCTGAATGACCTTGGGCAAGTCAGCTTACCTCTTTGAGCTCTGGGGTCTTCACTTATAAAGCCCCTAGATCACAGCCTTTGCCCTGTAGCCCCCACCCATCGGAATGCTGCAAGGTTAAATGATGTGAAGCTACCTGACAACCTGTGGGACAGTGGACATGCCGTTTACGGGAACAGGCTTCACACGACCTGGGTTCAAGTCTCACCTCCACCACCAGCCGGCTGTGTGACCTTGGGCAAGTCACTTAACCTCTCTGGGCCCGAGTTTCCTCATCTGCGAGACAGGAATAATGGTGGCCCCTACCTCAGAGGGGCGGTGGGAGTTGAGTTCATTCACTTAAAATGCTTAGAACAGGCCCCCCGCGGCTGCTCAATGAATGGGAGCTTCTGTTAGCTTTAAAGGGGGAAGGGCTGTGCCCAGAGAAAAGGGGGAAACTTCTGTCTCTAAGTGTCCAGCTGTTCTGAGAGTCACCTCTTCTTTCCAGATCTAGGTTTAGAAGCTTCAGAATCACAAGATCAGTGATTCTCAGATGCTTGAAACTTTAGCATTGTAACATCTTTTCTTGGGGTGGGGGCAGGGCAGAGGGGCCCAGAAGCGCAGTGACAGCAGAGCAGAGCCAGCAGCTAGGGAAGTCCCGTGAACTCCGAGGAGGGGGGTGAAGGATGTGGCCAGAGAGAAGAGACAGGCTCCTGCTGCCCTTTGGGGAAAGACCCTGCAACCCTGTGTGCCCCTCTGCAGGGGTCTGGCGCCTGGCGAGGGGGCCAGGGATCATGTGACAGCTGTTCCCTGTCTCCCTCTGAGGTGCGGTGACCCCAGTTAAGAGCTTAGACATTGTCTGGGCGAGTGTGGCTGGAGACACGGCTGACGACAGGGGTAGGGGAGCCCAGAGACTTAGGTCCATCTGGGGCAGGTGCCAAGGCTATTTCTGGGGATTGGAAAGGTTGGGGAGGGGTGGTACCCAGCCGGATTAGTTGCCCAGTGACCTGGAATATCACCCACCCCCCTGCTGGGTTCCCATCTATGAAACAAGCCAAATACTCATCAGCACTGACTCTGGGCAGGAGACTCCTTCAGGCACAGTGGAGGAAGGACATAATGTGTCTGCATCCCACCAGACTTGGCTTCAGACCTGAGTTCGAATTCCACTTCCAGGCTGTGTGACTTTAGGCAGCTCTGACCCCTGTTGGGGGCGGAAACCACAGGTGCTGCCCTGTCAGGAGGCTCAGGTGAGAAAAAGCTCCTAGGGCTCGTGGGCTGGAGCCCCGGATGGACAAAGGGCTCCATTTCTGATTATCTTTGCTGCTCCTACTGCCCAGAAGGGCCAGAGAGGGTGCTGCAGGCAGCTCTGATCTCAGATCCTGTGTCTTGCCCAGCACTGCAGGTCAGACGGAGTACAGAGCTGGGTACCCAGTAGGTGCTTGGTGAATGCTGAACTCAACAAGTCCCTTCAGTTGCTCCCTGAATGAGGAGCAGAGCGGAGGAGTGACATTGGGAGGTAGGACATCCCCCCTGCACCTGCCCTGAGGACGGTTGTGAGATGAAGCTCTGGAGACTCCCCTTTGGCTCCCAAAGCTTCTACTTTGATCCTCTGTCAGTGTTGAAATCCCACTATCAGGGACCAGTTTCCGTCACTGCTTGAGCCCCCCCCCCCCCCCCCCCCCCCCCCCCCCCCCCCCCCCCCCCCCCCCCCCCCCCCCCCCCCCCCCCCCCCCCCCCCCCCCCCCCCCCCCCCCCCCCGTGTAACAGGCTCGGCGCTGAGCACTTTCTACACATCGGGTCCTCGCGAAGCTGAGGGAGGCGATGTTAGCCACCTTTTACAGAGGAAGGCATGGAAACTCAGAGAGCTGAAGTGACTTGCCCAAGGTCACAGAGCCAGAAAGCTCCTGAGCTGGGCTTTGAACCTCCGGAGGCTTTTAGACCCCACGGCAGTGCTCTAACCACTGCCTGCAATCCTATTCCCGAATGAAAGAATGAATGAATGAGTGCACGAATGCAGGACAGCAGGGTTGGAGGAGAGGCCCACGTCCAACATGCCCACACTTCTGCGCGGCCCTGGAGCTCAGCTGGGGCAGCAGGTGTCATCACAGTGGCGCGTGTGACACCACGCAGGCGGAAAGGCGGCACAAAGGCCTCTGACCACAGCCAGCGACGGGGCAGGCCTTCCGCCTCACACATGGCGCATGCACGCACCTGCAGGGCGGGCACTCTAGCTGGTGGGGCGGGTGCCCTGCGGACTCCATTGTCCCCATATTCCCGAGTGCACTGTTGGGGCTGACCTGAGGTCACGTGGCGGGTGAAGGCCCAGCCGGCCCTTGGGGCCCCAGCGCCCTGGATCTACCCGAGATGCTGCACAGGACGCCGAGAGTCCACCGCGTCTGGAGGCCAAGCCCACAGCCCTGCGACTCTCCTGAGACGTGCGCTTGCAGGCGGGGGCCCCTGGGCAGGCGCTGGTCCTGGGACTGGTGCTCCGGGGTTGGGGGAGGGGGTGGTCCAGCTCTCCCCGCTCCCTGGCTGTGCTCTCTGGAGCAAGTCGCTTGCCCTCTCTGGGCCTCAGCCGTGTCTCTGGCAAAAGGAAGAAGGAAGGCCGTGCTCTGGATTTCAGCCAGCTGATGGGCCCAGACTCGGCGTTCTTGCGAGCCGCATTATTGCCGGCTCCTGGGGGAAAGGGCGACTGGATGCCATTGCCCGGTAAGTACAAAGAGCTGCTCAATTCTTGGACAAGAAGATCTTGGGAGAAACTGTCTTCTTCCCACCTTGAATCCTTCCCAGAGAGCTCAAACTTCCTCTCTCTCCGCAGCTTCCTAGAGGAATCCTTCCAGTAACTTTCCAGCAACCGAAGACTCCTCGCTGTTAGGTAGTCCTTTCTTCCATCACGCCTACGTTGGTAGGGCTGGGGCTGAGGGCCACTTTCCCCATAACGGCAGGACTCTGGCTGGAAGGACGGGGCCAGCCATTGGGGACCCAGTTAGAAACATTTTTGAGTTTTTCCCATGACCTCTCATAAGATAAGAACATCTTGTCTTTGTCCAGATCGGATCTTCGCACGGTCTGGTCTTGAGACCGAGTGAAGGCATACGGCCCTCTTCGAGGGTCATACAGCAGCTTCGACCGATGTTGTCCGTGTCCTTGCCTTTTGCCCTGGAAGTTCTTTCCCAGACCTGCCTACAGAAATGCCTGCGTGTGGGCCCTGAGATGGGCCTGCAAGGAGCCCATGCCGCGTGGCTCGTGAGAAAGGGGAGGCCGCCTCTGTGCCCCCTGGTGCGGCGGAGTTCTAGATGGTGCTCCCATCCAGCGAAAGAGAACTTGCTTTGTGAGGCAAGGGCCTGGAACATAAATATAGTCAACGTTTCCCAGTTTGCTTTTCATATAAATGTTAGTTGAAAAATCGCTATGGAGTCGCTTTGATCAGCTTCATTTTCCCCATGAGGAAGCCATCCCTGCTCAGTGAACTCGTGAGGAAATGAGCTGTCTCATCCAAGGTCACAGGCTGGTGAGTGGGGGAGGGGGCTCAGATCCTAGGTCTGGCCTGGGGGCTCACCCTCCTTGTGGTTTACTGTCTACCTTACATGAAGGGGAAGCGCTCTGAACTCCTGGAAGCGTCCTTGACCTGATGCACTTGCACACGCAGGTCACCTTTTCGAGGTGTGGGCCCAGACTTCTGCTCACCTGGGCTTCGGGCGGCCCTAGAATGGAGCCGGTTTCAGGGTTCCTCCCGGTGGGTGGGGGCGGGGCCCAGCAGCCCCCGGGTGAGCTCACGAAGGGAGGTCACAGGCGGCAGAGCTGGGTGGCCCTGTGTCCTCACATGTCTCCGAGGGTGTTGTGCATGTGCGTGTCTTTGCAGATACACGGAGCGTTCCTGCCTGTAGGTTCTGGTGGGGTCACCAGGCCAAAGGTACGTGCGGAGCCTAATCACAGGTGCTGCCGAACGACCTGAGATACAGCACCAGTTTCCATTCCCACCTTGGTCTGGACGTGCCCCCCCGCCCCCCCCATCCTTGGCAACACTGCCAGTTTTTAGCCTTTTCCGATGGGCTGGGTGAGAAGTGGTTTCCATTGTGTTGGGTAGGCTGTTTGGTTGTTGGTGAGGCAGGGGCTTCTTCCAGAGTCCTTCTCCCATGGTCTACCTGCTTCAAGCCTTAGTCTTTGCTTGTGTTGATTGTGTAGCCACTGATTTTCAACTCTTTTGAGCCACAGAATCCTTTGTTCTCGTAAACTCTCACCACCAGGCATCCCAACCTAAGTTGGATGAGAGAAGACTTGCATTTTGGTAAGGGACTGGGGTAACCGGAGGGCACCTGTTTGCCTCCCTGTGCCCCTGCAAGAGCCCCTCAGCGGAGCATAGTTTGCATTAGTACAGTCCTACCACTCAAGGTACAAATGGGCAAATGGAGACTCACGGTTATCCAGACGGGTGATGGCCAAGGCAGGTCTCCAGCCCAGGTCCCTGACTGTCATCAATATTGACTGGTGGGGGCGGAGGTGATGGTGATGGAGGTGGTCATGATGGTAGAGGTGGTGATGCTGGCAAAGGTGGTGGAGTGATAGCAGAGGGGGAGGGGGAGGTGGCGGTGGTGGTGGTGGTGGAGGAGGTAGAGTTGGTGGATGAGATTGGTGATAGACATTATTGTGGTGGTGATGGTGGAGGTGATGGTGGAGAAGGTGCTGGTTGAGGAGGTGGAGGGGCACATGGGTGGCTCAGTTGGGTAAGCCTCTGACTTTGGCTCAGGTCATGATCTCACAGTTCATGAGTTCGAGCCCCATGCTGGGTTCTGTGCTGACAGCCTGGAGCCTGCTTCCAGTTCTGTGTCTTCCTCTCTGTGCCCCTCCCCTGCTCACACTTTGTGTCTGTCTCTCTCTCTCTCGAAAATAAAAATTTTTTGAGGAGGTGGAGGTGATGGTGATGATGGTGGAGGTGGTGGTCATTGAGGAGGTGGTGGTGATGGTGGAGATGATGGTGATGGTGGTGGTGATGGTGGAGATGATGGTGATGCTGGTGGTGATGGTGGAGGTGGTGGTGATGGTGGAGATGGTGGTGATGGTGGAGATGATGGTGATGGTGGTGGTGATGGTGGAGATGATGGTGGATATGATGGTGATGCTGGTGGTGATGGTGATGGTGGAGGTGGTGGTGATAGTGGAGATGGTGGTGATGGTGGTGGTGATGGTGGAGATGGTGGTGATGGTGGTGGTGATGGTGGTGATGGTGGTGATGGTGGAGGTGATGGTGGAGATGATGGTGGAGATGATGTTGATGGTGGAGGTGGTAGAGGAGGAGGTGGTCATTGAGGAGGTGATGGTGATGATGATGGAGGAGGTGGTGTGGTGGACATCCTTGCCTTGTGCCTGATCTTAATGGGAGTGCTTCCAAAGTTTTCCATTGGGCATAATATTTGCTGTAGTTTTCTGGTAAATATCCTTTTTCAAGTCAAGGAAATTCCTTTCTATTCTTAGATTGCCAAGATTTTGTGTTGCAAATGGTATTGAGGTTTATTAACTGCTTTCCAGTACCTCCAAAGAGGAGACAGTTCTTTCCCTCACTGTGGGACTCTGTGAAAACACCCCTTGAGCAATCTGAATGAGCGGGGTCCGTCTGGAGCATGGACTGTCCCTCCGCCTTGCTCACCTTCCTGTCTCTCCTCTTTCTCCCTAAAACGCAGACACTTTTCAAGGCCTGAGGAGCTGGACGTAAGAGGAGGGTGAGGCATCAGAATAGAAATGATCTCTCCGTGCTGGGTCAGCGCTTTCTGCCTGCCTGACTTCTGCTGCTGTTTCCTGTACTAATCCCATGGGGGGGTGGAGGACAGTTCCCCCCAGCTTGTTCCAGACATAGCCCGAGACATTCTGAGGTTGCGCTAAAATGTTGGTGGCAGACAGACAGGGGGGATCTTGAAGGCTTGCATTCCTCTCCGGGATGCCAGAAGTGGGGGGGGGAGGGGGGGCGGGTGTGTGGTGGGGGAGGAATTTTTCCTGGGGGGAGGTAGATTCGGGGTGTGGGGGGAAGGGCCGGTTGCTAGGCAAAATCGGTAGAGATGAATCATGTTCTGGCAGGAGTTGGTTATTGGCTAAAATGAGAAGTTGTCCAAGTTTGTGGAATCTTTTTGTTTGAGCTGGAAGGGAATATGGATTCATTGGGTCCAGCCCCCTCCTTTTTGCAGTGAAACTGCAAATACAGAGGAGAAAGAGTTGCCCAGGGAATGAGAACAGGTCTTTCTTCTGCCTCCTACCTTTTCCAGGACCTGTGGCCAGGACGGGCCTTGGGGGAGCCTCCTCTATTGTACACAGTTACTGTTCTAGGCATCAGAGACTGAGCGGGGAATCCTCAGACATACCCTCACTGAGCAAGGGATATTAGGGTGCTGGTACTATGCGAGAAAATAACCAGTATGATGAGCTAGAGAGTAGGCACGGGTTTCTACCTGAGCAGGGGTGGATGGGGCCAGGTAGGGCCCAAAGGAAGGGGGCAGCTTTGGGAAGCTCTGGGGAAGAGGGCTCCGGGCAGAGGGGCCAGCAAGTGCAAAGGCCCTGATGTGCGAATGACCTTGGTGAGTCTGAGGGGTGGCAGAGAGGCTACTGGGGCTGGAATGGGTTGAATGGGGCAAAAGGTAGTCGTCAGGTAGGGCCTCAGAGGTCAGAGAGAGAGGTTCAGTGGGAAGTCACTGCTTGGCAATAAATCCTGACTTCTTCTCCTGCCCTGTGGCGCCTGCTAAGGGCCTGTGTGTGGATGAAGGAGCATTTAGAAAGTACCTACTGTGTACCTAGCTGTCCTGGCCGCTTTGATCATGTGACCTTATTTTGCCCTATAGTAGCCCCTCACAGGTTTTCTAAATGAGAGAGGCTCACGCTTGCTCATGGCCATGGAGTGCAGGTGGCCCTGACCCAGCCTCTCTCCCCAAGGCCCTGAGCTCCATCGGCTCAGCCAGAAAAGGACTCGTCTGCACGAGCAGATCATCCTTCGGTTCAGCTCCCTAGAAAAAAGAGTGGGAAAGGTCAAGAGGAGACAGATGCCGGCGGCCGCCCGAGCGGGCTTGCCAGGAAGCAGGGCCACGCTGTCCCAAGCCTTTGGGGCTAGCAGAGGAGCACCCGCTGGGAGGGAGACGGTCCCCAGGGGTCCTGCTGTTGTGGGAAAGTGAGCAGGACTCTGGGGCAGTGTGAGAAGCTCCCACAAATCTCCTCTGCCCCCAGATAGTAAACCCAACAGATGCCTGGGATTCCACTATAATGATTTACTCCTTGGTGGTGGTAAGCCCTTGGCTCTGCTTCTTATAAGATGCGAATCTCCTCGGAACCCCAGTTGTGATAAATTCTGGAGACTGTAAGTGCCGGGGGCCCAGATCCCGGGCAAGTCTGAGGGGCTATCAGATTTGGAGCTCCTCATGGGACCGACGGGCGGTTTTGTTGGGGGCACATTGCTGCCCATCTCCCCCCTCTGCCCCATCCTGCATTGTTACCACCCTTCCACAGGGGTCAACACCAGCAACACTCCCAAATAAATACCTTTCAGGCTAATTTCCGTCTCAGAGTCGGCTTCTTCGGGGAATCTGATCTGGAACAATGATGTTGATGATGGTGATGGTGCTGGTGCTGGTGCTGGTGATGATGGTGATAATGATGGTGACGGTGCTGGTGCTGGTGGTGGTGGTGATAATGATGGTGACGGTGCTGGTGCTGGTGCTGGTGGTGGTGGATGTATCCATCTGCTTGTGCTCCTATAACAATACCCTAGTCTACATGGCTTAAGCCAATAGAAATGGATTTTCACATACTTCTGGAGGCTGGAAAGTCTAAGATGAAGGTTTGGACAGGGCTCAGTTTCTGGTGACAGCTTTCTTCTTGGCTTGTAGATGGCTACTTTGTCCACACAGGGTCTTTCCTCTGGGTGTGTGCAGAGAGACCGTTCTTGTAAGGCTCCACCCTTATGCCCTCATTCAACTGTAATTACCTTCTAAAGACGCTGTCTTCAGATGGTCATGTTGAAGGTTAGGGTTTTACCATATGAATTTGGGGGGAACACAATTTAGTTGCTAGCAGTGATGATGGTGACAGTTACGATGGTGATTACAGTGATGGTGATGGTACTGTTGCTGAATTTTGGTGATGCTGTTGGTGGTGGTGGTGGTGATGATGATGGAGAAAGGGATGCTGGTGATGGTGATAATGGTGGTGATTTGGGGATAACAATGATGGTAGCGGTGATAATGGGGATTCTGGTGATGATGGTAGTGGTGGTGGTGGTGGTGATAAGGAGGGTGGTGATGGTGAGGGTGGTGAGAATAATGGTGGTGATGATGATGAATAATGATGGCAGTTGTGATGATGAGGATGGTGCTGGTGGTGACGGTGGGAGTGCTGATGGGGGTCGTGGTGATGATAATGGTGGTGATGACGACGGTGATGATGATGGTGGTGATGATGGGGGTCGTGGTGATGATAACGGTGGTGATGATGATGGTGGTGATGATGGTGGTGATGATGGGGGTCGTGGTGATGATAA
>NC_043713.1:72763004-72818622 GCF_006229205.1 Suricata suricatta
CTCTGTGTTTTTTTTTAACTGGACCTGTGATAACTCATTCAATCATTACAGCAATCCTTTGACTTACAAGCTAGCTTTCTGCTGATTTTTCAGAAAGGGAAATCGGGGCTCAGAGTGGTTGAGTACCTACTGGAGGCACGTGCAGAGATCACGGCGATCTGGGGTCAGAACCCAGGCACCCTAGGCCTCATCCAGGGTCTCTCTCTAAGGTCCTGTGGTCCTGCTCAAAGGGGCCAGCGACACAGGGCTGCATGTGGTGGGGAGGCATTTGGATAGAGCGGGCTCCAGCCCAATTTCCCCACTAGGGCTTCCTTTGGCCCATTGGCCTGAGGTGCCAGAGGCAGGATGGAAGGCCCCTGAGCTTCTTTGGCACAAGCTGCTCTAGGGCAATAATAGTTTTCCTCACCCCGGGGACCTTTGGAGTTATTCTGGGAGCTGGGCTTCTCTGAGGTGAGGCCATGGGTAGAGTGCCTAACATGACTTTTCCAAGGATAGCTGGGCGGGGAGGGTGGTGGTGGTGTTTGAGGCTGGGCCTGGGGGACAGCCATGCCCTGTGGTTGGCCAAGCACGGTGGAGGGAGCTGGCCCAACGAGCCATGTGTGACGGAAGTCACATCTGTGGGTCTCCTGCACTGGTGCCGCCAGACGTGAGCTCTGCGTTACTTCCAAGGACGTGCTGTAAGGGCTGGTCTCATGGTGAAGACGCCATAGGTTGGAAGCCTTGAGGTTATAGTATTTTAAAGAGCAGCAGTAGCAGTGGGAGTAGTAACAGGAGAAGTAAGAGTAACAGTAGTTACTATTTGTAATAGTGGTAATAATACCCAGGCTCATAGTAATAATAGCAGTAGAGAGCATGAGTGGAGTAGCCATGTCTGGACTCCGGACCAGGCAGCCTGGGGCCAGAGTCCCTCCTCTGTCACTTCCTAGCTGTGTGGTCTTGGCCATGTTCCTTAACTTTTTGTTTCTTCCTCTGTAAAGTAGGACAATGATAGCATGTGAGGCATCTCCTAGGAAGAGTCAATGAGCTAATCTATAGAAACAGCTGGCAACTGTGCCCGGTATGTAGTCAGGGCTGAGCCGTTGTGCAGAATCCTGACAGACGCCATAACAATAATGAACTCTGTGCATCATATGCTTTATTGCAGTATCTCATTCAATTGTCAGGTCAGCCTGACTGGGTAGGTACTGTTATCATTCCCATTCTGCAGATGAATAAACTGAGGCTTGGGGTGGTTGAGGTCTCTTGTTCAAGGTCCCATGGTGGCAGCCAGGACTTGAACCCACCCTGTCTGATTCCAGCGCTCCAAGCTCACTCTGCTTTGTGCTGCTGCTGCCTCCCTGTGTGGAGACGGCCTTCTCTGGGGAGGTGGTTTTGGGAGCGGTTGGCTGATGTCACCTTGGAGGATGGAGAAAGCAAGCAGACAGGCCAGGAAGAGCCATTGAGGAGGGATGTGCTCCCCATCCATCTTCTGGTTGGGTGTGTACCTCGTCTGCAGGGTCCCCTCACTCTACCAAGACTCAGTGGAATCTAGAAGTATTCTTTCCTGTCATGAGGATGGACACAGAGTCTGTATTCCTGCCTCAAGTTCAAGGGGCCTCAGTCATCAAGAGATGCCTCTCATTTGCTTGGCATTTAAAAAAGACTCCAGGATAGAGACCGCTCGTTTTGACAGGACATGCTTAATGTGAGGTTCTAAAACTGTGCGTTCTGATGTGGTCCCTAGTGGCCCAAATCCAGGAATAACATCTAGGAAAGGTTAAATTAGAGACATGGTCATAGTTGTGGTGTGGTGCTTTGAAAGGGGTGGGAGGTGGAGAGAGGACCTAGCTGTGCCGTCAGGGACAAGCCATTTCACCATTCTGAGCCTGGTTCTCCATCTGTCCACCCATCCATCCATCCACACCCACCCACTATCCATCTGTGTATCCATTCACCCATTAACGCACCCATCCCCCCACATATCTATCCATCCATCCATCTACCCACCCACCTGTCCACTCACATACCCTTCATTCATCCACCTTCTCTTTCACAGCCAGCCAGCCAGCCACTCCCTATCCATCTATGTATCAACTCACATATTAATCCACCCATCCACCCACATATCTATCTATCCATCCATCCATCTACCCACCTACCCATCAACCCTTCTGTTTACCCACCCAGTCACTGACCACCCATCCATCTATCTGTACCACCTACCCATGAACCCACCCACCCATCCACCCACCCATCCACCCATCCACCCATCCATCCATCCATCTCCCCCACCTACCCATCCATCTACTTACCCATCCACCCACACACTAATCCATCTATCCATCCATCCACCCACAAATCCAAACACCCATCCATCCATACACTGAATAAGCATTCAGGGAATCTGCTAGTAAGTTAAGAACTGTACCAGATGCTGGTCCCATAATTAAAACATTGCCATGAAAATAATCTATATAATCATCAACAGAAAACTAAATTATGGACCTTCATATATAGAATGCTGTGCAGCTGTGAAGTATGTAGCAGGTCTATAGGAATGGATGGGGAACGGCCTTCAGAAATATGGTGGAGAGGAAAATAAACACGGCAGAAGTATGTATAGTATACTATCACCTGTGTGGAAAAGAAAAGGGTGGTCTATTTAAACACATGTCTACTTGGATATGCCTAGAGAATTTCTAGAAGGACACTTAAGAAACAAGTGTCAGGGGTGCCTGAGTGGCTCAGTTGGTTAAGCATCCAGCTTCGGCTCAGGTCATGATCTCACAGTTCGTGGGTTCGAGCCCCATGTCGGGCTCTGTGCTGACACCTAGCTTGGAGCCTGGAGCCTGTGTCTCCCTCTCTCTTTGACCCTCCCCTGCTCGTGCTCTCTCTCTCTCTCTCTCTCTCAAAAATAAATAAATAAAACATTAAAGAATTTATATATTAAAAAAAAACGAGTGTCAGATTGCCTCTGGGGAAAGAGGCTGGGGAATTAAGGGTGGCAAGGAAACTTATGTAGCACTCTTTCATTTCAGGCTGTTTGAATTTTTTTCTTGTAGTATGTTACCTATTTAAAATTGAAAAAAAAAAGAGACTTAATGTCTGTGTAATGATATGGAAAAACAAGAGAACAGCAAATTGCAATGCTGTCCAGGACACATATGTGATTAAGAAGTATAGGGGACTGTGGGAACAGAGAGGGGCACCTAGGTCAACCTGGGACAATCCAGGAAGGCTTCTCAGAGGAGGTAATGCCTGAGATGAGGCTCCCAGGCTGAGTGGGGGTTAAGGGAGAATGCCTGGTGAGGGCTTTCGTGCCAGAAGCAAGGGAAAGACCTTACAGTAGGGTTCAACATGGCTGGGGCAAACCCATTGATGTGGTGGGAAGTGTGGAATTTGTTGGAAGTGCAATAGGGAGCCATGGACAGGTTTTAAGAGAAGGCGTGATGGAGTCACTTATTTAGGAAGACACTCTGGCAGCCACGTGTGCAGTCAATCCCAACAGTGAGGCTGGAGGCAGGGAGACCGCTGGGGAGGCCAGGAGAGAGATGATGATGGCCTAGACTAAGGCAGACACTGGGGGCCGGAGAGGGAGGGACTCGGGAGCTCTTTGTGGAGACTGGAGGTGACACCTCACAGGACCGCGAGCATCCACTGACATAAACGTAGCAAGCTGGTTTGCAAAGTGCACCGTGGTTCTCACCCATGGGTGCACATTGGAATCTCCTGGGGAGCTTTTAAAAAAAATACCAGTGCCCAGGCTCCACCTTCAGGACATCGGAGTTAATCGGGCATCGGGGTGAAACCAGACTCCCAGACAATTCCCATGCACAGGGCCGTGGTGCTTGGTGGCGAGTTGGCCACCCGAACGCGTCAGGGCTCATCCGTGTTGGCTTCATGTGAATTCTCCAGGCCCGGGCAAGCGTCTGGTATGCAGCAGGAATCTGGTTTGTTCTGCCAGAAGGAAACCAGGAAGGAGAAGCATGGCCGTTGGCTTGAGTCAGTTTGCATAACGTCCATCTCAAGGGATTTGTCGTGAGACTCAACGGATGACAAACGTAAGGGCCTGAGTAGGGCCTGGGTGCGTGACGGACTCTTCTTAAGTGTCAGCCTCTCTGTGTGGAGGTTTTCCTTAGAGATGCGAAGACCTAGCATTAAGCTCCCGGAAGGGTACACGGCGCCCTCGTGTGGTGAAAACTAGATTTGTCTGGCACAAGGAGGGTCTTGAATGTAAGTCAAAAAAGAAAAAAAAATCATTTCTTTTAGCTGCACAAACACCTATTTTGAGGTTTGGGCTGTTCTGGTGGTCTTGCTGTGGCTTTTTGGGAGCAGCTCGGGACATGTAGAATTCTGGTTTAAGTCTCAGGGGACGTTAACTCTGACAGAAATGTCTCATTTTTTTTTTAATTACAAAGGAAAGCGGCGGGGAATTGCAGTGCCGCCACATATAATAAGGAAGGGCACAGGACCAGCTTAGAGGGATGGCGAATTAAACAGCAGAATGTACCACATGGGACATGTTGACATGGCTCTACCCAGCAGCCCTAATTTGAGATTCTTATAAAGGCCCTGCTGTGTGGAGGGATGGGGCTTTGAAGTTGTGTGCCCTCCTCCAGGACTCAGAGGACTTTTCATTTTCCTTTTTTTTTTTTTACTTTGGGAGCGTTTGAAGAATTTGGGATGGCTCGCTGGTACTTTAAGATCACGTTGTTGCTAGAAAATTGGGCCTCTTTTGGTGGGATTTTGGCTGATGCGGGACTATGGGGGCAGATGAGGGTCAGGAGGGACACTAGGTAGAATGTTATTCGAGCCTGAGCCAGGGACGGGTGTTGTAAAAACCTTGGGTCACTGCACATGTGCGGACAGCTCTGGATGAACTCCTCAGATAGCACACCTGTGGGGGCGCGACAGAGGATGGACAAAGGAAGTTCCCTCCCTGTGGCTGGGCTCCTCCACCACTAGCCACAGCCACCCAGGCCGGCAGAGGTCAGAGGCATTAGAATCACCTGCCAGGGGGCACCTTGGGGGGTCCTGGTTGGTTAAGCGTCCGACTTTGGGTCAAGTCATGATCTCATGGTTCATGGGTTCAAGCCCCACATCGGGTTCTGGGCTGACAACTCGGAGCCTGGAGCCTGCTTCAGATTCTGTGTCTCCTTCTCTTTCTGCCCCTTCCCTGCTCACACTCGTCTCTCAAAAATAAACATTAAAAAAAAAAATCATCCGCCGGAATCTAAAGTGGAATGCTGGGCCTAGAAATCTCCATTTTATTTTTTATGTTTTATTTATTTTTGAGAAAGAGAGAGAGACAGCATGAGCAGGGAGGATCAGAGAGAGAGACACACAGAATCTGAAGCAGGCTCCAGGCTCTGAGCTAGCTGTCAGCATAGAGCCCGACGTGGGGCTTGAACCCAAGAACTGTGAGATCATAACCTGAGCCAAAGCCCGACACTCAACCGAGTCACCCAGGCACCCCTAGAAATCTCCATTTTCAACTCATCTATCAGGTATTTTTTTTTATTTACTTATTTTGAGAGAGAAGGAGAGAGAGAACACGTGTGAGCAAGTGTTGGGAGGGGCAATGAGAGGGAAAGAGAATCCTAAACAGGATCGAACTGTCGGCATGGAGCCTGATAGAGGGCTTGAACCCACAAATCATGAGATCACGACCTGGGCCGAAATCTAGAGTCAGATGGCCAACCCACTGAACCACCCAGGCACACCCCTCCACCTTTTTTTTTCATCACATTGTCACAGTCTTTCCTATGAAGTCCGAATTCTGTCAGTGATCTCTACATACCCAGACCAATCTCTTGGGTCAAAGTTATGGCTGAGTTCATGTTTAAAGTCAAGGTTCCAAGCAGTTGCGAGTTCTTTACAACTTTAACAGCCCTTCCTCCCAAAGAGCGGAACCCCAACTATAAAGACCTGTGCAAGTTCATTTATCACATTGTATTCTAATGTGGTTTATTTTTCAATGTATTATTTTGCAAAGAATCACCAACAAAGATGGCCCTCTCCTCCCCTTCTCCTCATTCCGTAAAATGTGACACACATCTGGCCATCCCTGTCCATGGTCTTTACTGACCAGTGTGCTGAGAAAGGTGTACAAGGTCATGGTCCGGGCCTGGGAGCTTCAGGGGGCTTGGGGCGCGACCTGGGGGTGAGCAAGGGATCCGAGAGACAAGATTTCCCAGAGAAAAACATGGTCTTATGTTTATTTTATATATATATATATATATATGTGCAAATCTGTTTTATGTACAGTAATTGGCTCTATCGAGTAATCACAACAAGGCCTTCTGCTGGTAATCTTCCTCGGGCAGGTTCGGGTGAGACTGGGGGTCAGTGCACTTGGCAGGCTGCCACACGGAGACTGCGTTTCTGATTTCGGTTCTGAGGCCATGCACACAACTCAAAATATGCACGAATGGGCTTAAGGCTATAAAAGTGGCTGAGAGCAAGCGCGGGGCCTGGGACGAGCGAACTGCGTGTTCCGCCTGCACTAGAGCCACGACGGGACCCGCGAGTGCCGCGCGTGTGTCCGAGCTCTTTTACTGTAGTGAGGGGCTCTGAGAACACCTACGGTGACTGCGTGGCGGGCGGGCAAACGGCGTGAGCGGCGGCCGGACGCTTCGCTGGGGCTCATTTCTTCTCCGCCTCTCCTTTCTTGGGTTCTTGTTTCAGTCTGTAATCAGCCAGGGCGGCCTTGATCGCATCCTCAGCCAGCACTGGAAGTAGCACAAGGAAAGACACGCTGAGTCTGCGCACCACCTGCTGAAGAGTGGGAGCGCCGCAGAGCTGGGAAGGGCTCACCAGAGCCGGCAGGCCAGGGTGCAGGGGGGCGGGGGGCCGAGCAAGCCCGGAAAGCCAACCAGCCCTTCCCCGAGCCCGGCTGCCCCTGTCCAGTGGCTCTGGAGACAGACTGGGGCTTCAACGCCTGGGATCCTAGGCTCGTCCCTCAGCCTCCTGGAATGCCCCCTCTTCGAGAAGACACTGTCTTCTCGCTGGGATAGCGTGAGGACTCAGGCATCGCAGGGACACGAGACATGGTCTCATCCGCTCCCGTGGGGTCAGGAATAAGGGTGGCGGGTGGAGGCTGAGCAAGCCGGCGGAACTGAGGTCCTGCCAGTACTGCCACGCGACTCTCTAGGGACCCCAAGCTTGAACACTTTTACTTTGGAGTCCATGTTACAAATGAGGCTGGGGGGGGGGGGGAGAAACGAAGAGTGCTGGATTGAGACAGCTAAAGGCCGCGGCACCCGAGGAGGCCGGGGGTTTCCTGAAGCGCGTGAAACCGCGTACGAGCTGCGGCCTTTACTCCCGGGGACCCGGAAGTCCAGCTCAGGTGGAAGAAGTGCGGCCTCAGCAGGCTTCCCGAAGCCGCACCACATCCCTCGTTCCCGTGACGCTTACCCTGGCAAGAGGCCTGGCTCCCTGCTGACTTCTAATGTGGTCAGTAAACCTCCATCAGTAAGTGAAGGCTGCTGTTTCTCCTTCCCTCTTCCCACAGAAGGTTGAGAGAGGATGGGAAAAGCTTTAGACTGAAGACAGAGACTGAACTGGAAAGCCAAGTAGAGGCGTTAAGGCCTCTGGGCTTTCTCTCAGGACAGCGCGGAGGGGGCTCCTGCACACCCAGACATGGTGCCGGGAGCAGGCCCTGGGAAGGACGTGACAGCACACAGGCGACAGACGGGATCAGGGCAAAGGCTGACTTTTCACCTTTCCTGGTCTGAACTTGACTCCAATGGGGTGGGAAGGGCACAGAGTCTGACATCAGAGATCGGGGCTTGGGTCCTGCCGTCCCACCTAGAAGCCGTGTGGCCGGGGTGCTTTCACCCGAGCGCCTCCCTGGTCTGTGAGGAGGAGCCGTCATGCCCCGCAGCGGACTAGCGGGTGTTCCCGGGGCTTAGGAAGAGCACCGCGAGGGGCTCCTCGCGACGCCCAGGCACACTGCCTCCTGGAAGACTCTTCTGGGGACGCAGCCGTGACACCTGGGGGCTTTAACCCACTGCAGGCCGTCAAGACGGACTCTGTGATGAACACGGACTCGCCGTCACCCTGGCACAAATGCCAGCTGCTACCACCACAGACTTCTGACCGCCCCCGCCTGCTGGCGCCGCGGAGCAGACTTACTGGAGCAGTGCAGCTTCACAGGGGGAAGGCAGAGCTCCTTGGCGATGTCAGTGTTCTTGATGGTCAGGGCCTCCTCCACCTGAGAGATGAGAGAAAGACCAACAGCCTCAGCGAGCCTCTAGCTTACCGAGCAGGCAGTGAACACAGGAAGGTCAAAGGTCAGGACAGGGTAAGGGGGGGGGTGATTTCCCTTCAACAGCCCCAGAGACCCCGAGCTTGTGCATCAGAGCTGCAGCGGGGGCTCCTGAGGGTGGAATATTCACACCCCAGTGCTTGGCCGGGGCCAGCAAGGCCGACGCCGACCCTTCCACACGCCGGCCGGTCAGAGGTCCCTCAGTTTGTTTTGTCTGTTTTAAGGTAGGGATTTCCTATTGTGGTTTTGTGAGTATCAGCTTTACTGATGTCCTTATACCAAACGTTTAGAATAAATCCCTTCCACGAGAAGCACTGAATAGCGTCAGGGCGGCCAGAGAGATGGCAAACAGGCCAGTGGCACAGACAAGTAAGTGTTGGGACCGTGCCCTCTTTAGGCTCATCCTCTGCCTAAAGGAGGATCTGCCTCCTCGAAACAGACCGCAAAGGATGCCTGGGTTTGGTCAAGTGCCCAAGGCCGCACCCTGTGACGCGGCCTACGTGGAACGGAGCCCGCTGCCGTGAGGGATGCCAGATTTCCTCATCGGCCCCCCATTTTCCAACTCTGCTGACTTCAACGATTATGCTTCGCATTCTGTTCCTAGTAACTCAGACGGAGAAAGGCCCTCTTTCTTCCACTTTCTGATCACAACTCAGAGGCCAGATCTTGGGAGCACAGGTGCCTTGTCTCATTTCCCGTTTCCTTCTTAACCAGTCACTTCCGAGCCATATCCTGCTGGAACAGGTTGGGTCTGTGCTTGCCAGAGGAGCCTGCCAGCCAGGCCTTGGGCCCCAGGAAGCAGGTGGCATGTGGCCTGGCACTCCGCATTGCCGCAGAGCTGCCCAGCTCCCCAAGCACACCCCTCCGTGACTCAGCTCCTTGAACTTCATCCCTTCGGGCTGCAAAGATAAGAAGCCCTGCAATTCTGGCTTTCCTGAGAGGTCTTCAAGACTGGATTTTAGACTCTCCAGCTCTTCACCGAGTTTGGGACCTTCCAGCTCTGCAGCTGCCGGGGAAAGAGGCTTTGGCAGCGAAAAGGAGAGAAAAGATGTTCGGGCCTCTTTCACTTCCACCCTCCGAGGACCTGCTGACCAGCCACCGGGATCACTGCTCGGATTTATTTGTTCACTTTGCCTCCATCTTCGCTGTTTTTGATTCTTTAATCCCTCTGTGAGCACAGACTAGTTTGTTATGTCATAAATCCTTACAAGCCATCCACAACCCTTCCTGAAATGTGACGAAAAGAAATAAACAAGAACACAAACCACGATATAACCTCTCCTACCCTTAAACTCCTAGGAAATTATAATCAGCAACCTTGGTGAAAGCCTCAGATTTCTTTGTAGTTCTTTTTGTTAGCAGGGGAGGTAAAGATCTTTTTTCTATGTAATTAGAAACAAAACTAATCACCATCAAAATCCCTGAACAAATAAAAATGATCAGCAATCCCCCCATTAAAATACATCTTAACAGGGGCGCCTGGGTGGCTTGGTCGGCTGAGCATCCGACTTTGGCTCAGGTCATGATCTCACGACTCCTGGGTTCGAGCCCCACGTCGGGCTCTGTGCTGACCGCTAGCTAGCAGCCTGGAGCCTGCTTCAGATTCTGTGTCTCTTTCTCTCTCTGCCCTTCCCTTGTTCATGCTGTCTCTCAAAAATAAATAAATGTATAAAAAGTTAAATTAAAAAACCTTTAACAAAATTATTCATAATTCGCAACATGGAGAAGAATTTAATCAAAACCTGAGGAGAAATTTTAAAAATTAGAATAGTTTGAAAAAAAAACATCACAGCGACATCCCGCCCCCCACAAGACCCTTCCTTTAGCTGAGAAGCAGGATGGTCAGGACTGTGATGTAATTCCCTTGCAGGCAGCCTTACCGTCTTCCCTTTGACCCATTCGGTGGCTAGGGAGCTGGAGGCAATTGCAGAACCACAGCCAAACGTCTTAAACCTGGCATCCACAATCTTCCCCTGTTCATCTACTTGAATCTAAAAAAGAGATAGGAGATAAGCAGGGATTCCTGGTGCCACCCTGTAGAACTTGGATTATAGGGTTCACTGGTGCTCCCCCAAGCGCTTTGGTCTTGATCTCCACACCTTTAGGTTCTGGCGTTAATTACTAACTTTGCTTTGTTGCAAAGGGCTCAGTGGTGAAAAGTGACCTGCAGGAACTACTACTGGAATTATACAGGCTGACCTGGTAAAGATAAGTCCCCCTCCCCCTGTTTTTTGTTTGTTTTGGTTTTGCAATCCTAGCTCGTTTTCCGGCTGCGATGTTCTGCTCCGGGCTCTAGGTCAACCTGCATTTTTAAACACTGGGAGAGTCTGCAATAAAGGTCTCTGATTAATGCTTTTTAGTTTGGCATGAAATGGCATCTAATGGTTCTCTCCTGCCTCATTTCTGTTTTCTAAGACAGGCATGAAGACCTCTGGCAAGCTGCCCACTCACTCCCCAAGATGAAGCAGATGTGGACAGAGCTACAGTTTACCCAAAGTGCCAGTCACTGCCTTTGTCTTGTCTCCCATTTGGGGGAGGGCTGATATACTGCATTTCCTGACTCACTGGGGATTGCTAATGGAACAGCTGTGGTTTTCCTTTGATCGGTAAAATTCACAAAACTGTCTACCAAGCTGAAGTTGGAATTTAAGCTAAGACAGTGAGAAGGAAAGGGAGACCAGTTTACTGTCAGAAAGGATCGGCATAGTGTACTAGGAAGGAGAACTAAGATTCAGTTCCTGCTCTAATGACTGGTCACGTCAGCCCGTCCCATCATGTCACAGGAATCCGGATGGAGACCAAATGAAATGCTGTACATGCAAATGTCATAACCGTTAAAGACGGAAACAGGGGCACCTGTAACTTCATCACATCACCGCACGCTGGAGCTCCCACCAATCCAGTTCCAACATTTTTTGATGTCTTGTCAAGAGATCCCACGTTCCGAGGATTTTCATAATGATCAACAACCTGAAATGGGAAGGTTAAGAGAATACACGATCACTTTCTTGTTACTGCCCCCCCGCCGCTTGACGGATGGTACGCTCCTTGAAGTCAGCAAGCTGAACCTGACAAGCAATCACTAAATACCAAACTTCACCTGGGCTGGAAGGCCTACACTTATGTCCCTGAGACTTTATAACCCCGTCTTTTTGTAGCTCTTCTCCAACTACCTTCAGAGATTTGAGACGCTGGAGAAAAATCTGCAAAATCAGGTCTTAATCCCATGGGGTTTTAAATCACCAGTCACTGGGATCAAATAGCATTTATGTTATTTCCAAATAAAACCCATCTTCAGAAGGTAATGATTACTATTAACAATTCTAAAATTAAGTACAGTCCAGCAATTGAAGGACTGTCCAGAAGCCTCACGGAGAATGTTCCAGGAGGAACAAGGCTATGGAACGCATTTGTGCGTGACCATGGTCCTATGACTACTTCGAGGCCCGGAAATCACGCCGGCCGAGCAGCGCACCCTGGTGGTAGAAAGGCTGCGAGCCCACGTTCGTGGAGCGGGTATTGTCAACAAAACACACCCCTGGGTGGGGGAGGAGCGAAGGCCTCTGCCAGCGTGCAGAAACCAGAATGGAGTGGGATCTAGTCAAACTGGCACATAAAAGGCTTTAATGTAACCCTTGAGGCCTGTTTACCAGTTAATCCTAAATTCTCCCGATCTTCCCAGTTTGCTTGCCCCACTTATCCGACCACGGATTTTGACTCCAACCCCAAGGACCTACAAAATAGTACCGAAATCTGGCCTTTTTGCCCCACGTTGATTCACCGCGTTGTTCAGGCAGTCCCTTCCCGAGTGGGAGAGGTGCATGTCTTGGGGACTCCACGCCCTCGGAAGGCAAGGGCTGTAAACTACGCGCCTATCCCTACTTCCCCAGCTCCGCTCCTCTCGGCCCGCCAAAAAAGAAGACAAAAATGAAAACATGATGGCTGTTGATTACGCGTCTGACTCCACTCGGAGGCTAGGGGCTCCCACAGCAATAACTGCACCACAAATGATCTCCATGTGTTGGGCCCCAGGCTGAGGGCTCCACAAGCACTAACTCGCGTAGATGAACGCTAAGACCTCCTTTTACAAATGGGAAAACAGGTTCGGCGCAGAGCAGTGACTTGCCCAAGGTCACCTGGCCAGGGCAACAGCCTGACTGGCGCCGGAGCCCGCGCCAGTGTGTGTTCATCCCTGAAGTCAGGCTGGCAGATCGTAACAGAGCCCGGGCTGTTGGGTTTTAAGCCCGGGATGCACGAAATCGCAGCCATTGGCGGGGCCCATGGGCAGCGGTTAGTTTTATTTCAGCCGCAGGCAGTCACTGCGCAGCAAACGGAAGTTCGTCCAGGCAGAGGGGCGCGAGGGGACGGCTCCTTCCCTGGCTGCAGTGGGGGCTCCCAAGGCCGCGCACAACCCGCAACCGCTCCTCTCCAGGCCAGGCCTCCGCCGGGCGCGGACTTGCCCGAGTCCGCTCGGCGGTCCTCGTCCTCCCGCCCGCTTGCCGGTGCCGGCCCCGCGCATCCCCTCCTCCGCCCCTACCTTCTTGTGATAGAGCCGGGCCGGAGCCGACAGCTCCCGGGCGGGCAGGCGCGGGCTCCGGAGCAGCAGAGCGGACGCTGCCCGCCTCAGACGGCCAGCTCCAGCCGCCGCCATCTTGCGGGCTTGCGCCTGCGCAGGCGAAGCGCGAGACAGAGGGGAGGGGCGTGCCCGCGAGCCGGCGTTCGGCTCGGAGCGCGCACCCTTGTAAGTCACCGCGACTTCGCGCCTGCGTCCTTCCCCTTTGCGCACACGTCCCCGCTTGGCCCCGCCTTGACCACGCCCCTCCGGGGGAGCGGGATCTGGAGCTAAAGGATGGAAGCCAGAGAGGACTCTTCTCTCTATTGTAGGGTTGTGTGGATCAGAGCGGGTCCTGAAGCTGACCTGCGGGACCTAAGTTTGTGTTCACAAAGCCTGCTGCCGGAGTGCGGCGCAGTGGATCAACCAGTCTGCTTCTCTTAACCCCATTTTTCACCTTAGGGAGTTGACGGTCAGGGAGGTTTAGTAACTTGTCCAAGGTTGCCCGGACAGAATACTTGGGAAACCCTGGTTCCACTCCTTCCTGGCTGTGTGACCCTAGGCGAATGACATCATCTCTTTAAGTCTTGATCCTGGCTTCTGTATTAATTCAAGGACAATTCATTGAGCAAATAGGTGTTGAGTACCTAGCAAGTGGCAAGGCGCTGTACTAGTCTTTGGGGATTCAAGGAAAAGAAAAAAAAAACATTAATTGCTTACATAATTAACCTTGCTAATGGGGGAGAAAGGCAACAAATAAACACCAATATTTTCCTACACAAAAATGAGCTTGAGGAGGTGAACACACCATGTCCTGATTTTTTAAAAAGCACAGATACGTATTTATGTCTGCATCAAGTTCTCTTTTCATAAAGCAGCAAACTGACATAATTTATAGGACAATGCTTGGAAATGAAGATTTTCTAAGGGAGGGCTTACTAATGTAATTTATTAATCTTGGTTTGCAGAATATGATCTTATAAAACCAGAAAACTCACATATGTATTTAACGCCTACCAGGCACCAGGTATTACATCAAGGGGAGGAATCTCTTTTGGAAATGGGTTTTTCTCGTAAATGGTGTGATCAATTCCTCCCCTAAAAACTTGTTTTCTCTACATTTGAGGCCCAGTTGCTGCGGAGCCTGAAACAAACGCCAGGTCAGGCGGACCACAAGGCAAGCGTTTATTCCTAGATTTTTTTGACCTTCTCAAGACAGCACCAAATCCTTCCTTTCAATCATTACTCCATGACTTCCTCTAGGGCCTCCACTTCCTGTGCAAAGACCCAACAGTTGCGATGGAATGCAAGCTGTGTTAGAGTTTTTCTTCTATGAGGATGTTTACATGTATGTAAATGTGAAACCGCTTTTTGAAACCTGTGATCGTGTTCTGATGGAGACGAAGAATTGAACCGACCAACACGATTAAGAGCAGCACAGGCACCAAGTTTATTAGGGTGAGAATGAAACAGAGACTCCCTTGACCCGGAAGGGGCTCCTTGTGGAGGCCACTAAATCGTGGGAGAGGGAGGGCTTTGTAGGGATTGCAGTGGCAGGACCTTTTGAGGGGGAGTTACTGTTCAGCTAATGAACCAGGATATGGTCCCCACTGGATTGTTTCAGGAAGTGGGTGTTTTCAGAAACTCAGGTGCTTTCTGCCCTATTGATGTTACCAAGGAGCCACTTATCCCTATCTGCCCAAGGTCAGTCCTTCTCTTGTCACAGACCCCACCCCTAAGAGGAGGTGACTCCAACTGCCCTTGGGGTATGTGGTGATGACCCCTCCGACTTCTTCATGCTGAGATGGGGCATGGAGATGAGCAGCAGCTAGAGTCCCTCCCTGTGGGGTCTGTTTCGTGGCCCCCTGTTAAAGTCTGATGGCACTTCGTGGCTGGGTGCATTGAGAGGACCGTTTGGAGGTGTAAGGACTCTAGGCGAGAAGAAAGGAACCGGATGAGTGCATTGAGGATACAAGGTCCCAAGAGGAGCACTGAGGAAAGGGTTAATAAAGGGGCCATTAGTGGCTAGAGCCAGCCCAACAGTTGAGCCCTTAGGGAGCTCTACCAATTGGAAAGATCCTCTATCCAGGTGACCAAACTGTTGGAGGAACCAAGATGTGTAGCCACTTGTCCTGTGTTATTGATGTAGAAGCAACGTTCTTCCTTAAGGAAGACACAGGCTCCTCCTGCACTTGAGGTTGGCCAGTCTTGGCCCCTCAGTATTTTATTAAAAAGTTTCAAAAATGTTTATTCACTTCTGAATGAGAGAGAGAGAGAGAGACTGCATCTGAAGCAGGCTCCAGGCTCTGAGCTGTCAGCACAGAGCCCGACGCCGGGCTCAGACCCATGAACCATGAGATCATGAGCTGAGCCTAAGTCAGACACCGAACCCACCGAGCCTCCCAGGGGCCCGTTGGTTTTGAAGTGTGACTCCTGCCAGGGAGTTCCCCTGTTGTGAAGTGTGTGTATCCCCTCGTTAGTTTCCCTCAGCGCCTTGGCCAGCTGTGGCAAGAGGTGTACGGAGGTGCCTCCTAGGGCTGTTCCAGTGCTCCCCACAATCCAGTGAACAAAGGGACCAGAAAGGGAGCAATGGCTGCCCTACCGACCCTCATCAAGCACCACGGAGAACATGCACACGCTGCGGGAGCCAGGGGCATACTCAGCTGCGGGACCTATGAAGGTCAGGGAGCACCCCCTCTCCATAAGGGCGGCCGGGTGACCTGGTTCCGCAGAAGAACAAACCCTCTTCCACCGGAGGTTTAAGTGGAAGCTGGAAGTAAAGAAGGTTTGGGGTCTACTTGTTGCAGTGGGGGCCCCTGACAATCTGCTCCGAATTAGGTGGGCTAATTTGAGCCCTTCCCTTATGGTGGACACAAGGGAGCCAGAGGGATATGTTCTGAGGAAGAATTATTGGGAAGAGAGGAGTAGTCCGGATGCTGGACTTAAATTTGCTGAATTACAAAGAGACGGCAGACCTTCTGGCTACACAGGATTGCCTGAGGTGCAGAAGGGGGATATTGCGCTTTGGGGGATATTGGGCTCCGAGGAAATGCTGAGGAACAGGTGCTGTTATCACTGTTCTTAGGTGACTGAGAGAGCTACAGTGGGAAGAGTTCCAGGTCTCCTCCGCGGAGGCTGTATAACTTGGGATGAGATTACACTGAGCTGTGGGGAGATTTCCTATGAATGGACCCGTGTGTGGGACAGAAGTTGAATTTTCATAGCTGATCGGGAAGATGGCACTGGCATTAAGGTGGAGTCAGTCCAGCCAGGCGAGGGCTAGGGTACCACTGGACCGAGGGGTGCTGCTCCTTTTAGTTCCCACAGCCTCCTTCCAGGCTTTGAAGAGCAGCCATTCCATGCGGGCACTGGGGAAAGGACTAGCAGAGGAGAAGGGGGTGACAGTGTAATTGGCTCGTAGCCACATAGACGTGGGGGCTGGGACACCTGTGCCTAAAGAGTCCTTCCCACAGATCCGCAGTTGGTTAAGATAAAGGCAGTGGCAGGGCGCCTGGGTGGCTCAGTCGGTTGAGCATCCGACTTCGGCTCAGGTCATGATCTCACAGTTCATGGGTTCCAGTCCTGCGTCAGGCTCTGTGCTGACAGCTCAGAGCGTGGAGCCTGCTTCCAATTATGTATGTCCCTCTCTCTCTGCCCCTCCCCCACTCATGATCTGTCTTTCTCTCTCAAAAATAAATAAATGTTAAAAAAATTAAAAAAAAAAGATAAAGGCAGTGGCAACTAATGGAACCCACTGGAGAATTCCCCGTGGCAGCTGGCACTGTAAGAGCATGAGAAGTAGAAATGTGAAAGCCCTAGGGCTCATGGTGTTGTTATGAGATGTTTAAGGGGTGGAGCACTTAGCTGACTTTTTGAAGAGGAATTTTAGGTCTTCAACAGGCTCACAAGTATAGTGGTCGCCTTCCTTCTGAGGATCGTGCGTGCGGGGCCTGCCAGGGCTTTAGACGAGTGTGGTGAATCCAGGCAACTCCTGAAGTCGTACCAGCAGAAGGGGTGGAGAGGATCACCAGGCAGGGGCCCCCCGAGGAAGGCTGAAGTGTTGGGGTAGAGGAAGGAAGAGATTTAACTAGGACTAGATGCTCTGACATAGAGGTCTTCCTTGTATGTGCTGTGGGGTGTTTTCGTTTTCTTGTAGTGCTCTCTGGAATTTGGAAAGAGAAATGACATGTTTGACTTGTTCCTTGTCCAATAATAGGTCATTGGTTAGAAAGGGTCTCCCATAAAGCATCTCTCAGGGGCTAAGGCCGGACCACCCTGGGGAGTATTCTTTATTCATAGAAAGGCAATAGGCAAGACCCGTATCCAGGGGAGCCTTCCCTCTTGAGCAAGTTTTAAATGCCTCTTTAGAACCCTGTTTACCCTCTCAACTTTTCCTGAGGACCGGGGTCTCAAGGCACAAAGTAGGTGGTCCTCAAATACCTAGGGGGGCAGAGACGCCCTTTGTAATGGACCATTATCACCCTGAATGCTTCCAGACAACCCAAATCGGGGAATTATTTAAAAAAATATTTTTAATGTTTATTTATTTTTGAGAGAGAGAGAGAGAGAGTGCACGTGCGCGCGTGGAATGGGGGAAGGGCAGAGAGAGACACAGACACACAGAATCTGAAACAGGCTCCAGGCTCCAAGCTGTCAGCACAGAGCCCAAAGTGGGGCTCGAATCCACGAACCGTGAGATCATGACCTGAGCTGAAGTCGTACCCTTAACCGACTGAGCCACCCAGACACCCCAAATTGGGGGATAATTTCACGTTCTATTGTCGTGATTACTTCTGGGGACTTTTCCATCCTATGGGGAAGGCCTCAATCCAACCAGTGAAGGTGTCCACCTATACCAGTAGGCACTGCATTCCTGGAGTTTTTGGCAAATACATTCCAATCCTCCCTTGAGAAAGACCCTGTTTGTTGGACTCCTGGAGGAGCCACCCCAACTGATGGTGCTTGGGGTTATTAGTATTATTATTTTTTTTGACATATTTCACAGGCTCCGACCACCTGCTCAACAGTCTCACTAATTTTATCTCCTGTGAAGAACTTACCCGCCCATTGAAGTGTCCCCCTCTTCCCAAGTGGATGGACTGATGGAAGGTTTAAAGCTGTTTCCATCTGGTAGCTTTAGGCAACAAGATCTTATCCTGTAGCCATCCCAAGGGCAAGAGTGTAAATTACTGGGATAGGGCTCTTAGGGTTCCTTTGTCCCTGTACAGGGGTTTCATGGGTTGTGGGGGGGGGGGGGTTCCCGAAAGAGAGGAGCTGGGTTTTTTTGGTGAGGGAAATACTATTAGCCGCCTGTTTGGCTGTGGCATCAGTCCTTTTATTTCCCTCTGCAACCTCATCTGTTCTTTTCTCGTGGCCTTTACAATGTATTGAGGAAGAGAGACTGAAGCCAGTGGCAACTTGGGTGGCTCAGTCACTTGAGCATCCGACTTCAGTTCAGATCATGATCTCATGGTTCATGAGTTCAAGTCCCACATGGGGCTCTGTGCTGTCAGCGCAGAGCCTGTCAGATCCTCTGTCCCCCTCTTTCTCCCCCTCTCCTGCTTGCACTCTCTCAAAAATAAACAAACATTAAAAAAAAAAAAAAAGAAAGAAAAAGACACACCTAGATGAGTAAATGGCCTATCTCCTGGTGGAACTTGATAGGAGTCCCAGTGGCTGTTAGAAAGTTTCTTTCTCTCCAGATGACAGCATGGAGATGAAGGACCAAGTAAGCATACTTAGAGTCTGTATACATATTGACCTTTTTACCCTTCACTAGAGCTCCAGGCCCGGGTCAGGGCTGTAAGCTCCAGAAGAGAAGTTTGAAGATGAAAGGTAGAAAGTGTGGACATGGGAGAGGAGCCAGGCCAGGGTGTCAGAATTGGAAGCAAGTAGTTTGGGAAACCTGGAAGTAGGACCCTTTGGAAGTTACCGGATCACTCCTGGGAAGATATCCGAGGGATCAGTCCTGGGCTTTTCCACTCATTTCCCGAAGGAAGAGGCTGGTCGAGACAGAAAGGAAAATTGAGCGGAATACCCAATACGGTCAGGGGTCGGGTTCTGCCAACAGCCTTCAGGCGTCCACCAAAGAGTAGTTCGGTTAGGACTCATCAGTTATTGGCCTCCGCTAAGTCCCATGCATTGGGAAACTGAGTCTCCACCGCATCCACTTTCCTAGCTCCGTTGGCGTGCAGCTGGGTGGAGACCCAGGGAACCTGTTGCCCGAGGCTTTAAGGATGGCAGCGCCTTATTCACTCTTAACTGGCAGACAGGTGCCCATTGTTTGAGAGTTCACGTAGGATAGGAAATAGGATGCCGGCTGCTCCTTACTTACGGTTAGAAGAGTGGAGATCTCCGATGAGCTCCAAAGCTGTAACCGCTTTTTAAAACCGGGATTGTGTTCTGAAGAATGGAACCAACAAGGTTGAGGGCAGCACAGGCACCAGATTTATTAGGGCGAGAATGAAACAAAGAGACTCCCGCTGCCCGGGAGGGGCTCCTTAAGGAGGAGACCACTAGGGCGTCAGGGGGAGGGAAGGTTTCTCTGGGTTACAGTGGCGGGATCTTTTGAGGGGGAGTAACCGTGCAGCTGCTGAACCAGGATGTGGTCCCCGGCGGATTGTCACAGGAAGTGGGTGTCTCATACGGTCCTGTACTTTCTGCCCTGTTGTTTTGAACAAGGAGCCACTTATTCCTATCTGCCCAAGATCAGGCTGTCTGCTGTCGCAAAAGCAGTATAAAATTCCGAGATTTTCCCGTCAGCCGAGGCTCACAGTTTCGCCTTCGGTGGCCCGAGAGCGGGGGTTTTGGTCAGGCGCACGCCGCGGGCAGCTTCTACCTCGGCGGGTCCTCGGCCGCCCAGAGAAGACCCGGGAGTCACTGGAGGCGCAAGATGGCGACGGCGGCTGCAACCTCGGCTTCGGAGGCGGAGGCCGAGCCCCAGGCCGGGCCCACCGCGGAGGGCGAGGAGGATGAGGCTAAGGCGGCTAGGACGAGGAGGAAGGTGTTGTCGCGGGCCGTGGCCGCTGCGACCTACAAGGCCGTGGGGCCGGGGTGGGACCAGCGGGAGGAAGGCGTGAGCGAGAGCGATGGGGACGAGGAGTACGCCATGGCTTCCTCTGCGGAGAGCTCCCCCGGGGAGTACGAATGGGAGTATGACGAGGAGGAAGAGAAGAACCAGCTGGAGATCGAGCGGCTGGAGGAGCAGGTGTGTCCGTGGCTGGGCGGCGGGCTCCTTCCCTCAGGTTCCCCGGCGCCAGCCCTTCTCCCCGGTCCCCGGCGGTAGTAAAGATGCCAGGGCCGCAAACCCGCTATCAATCACCGCAGCTCCGGTCGTTTGGGCGCTCACTGCGTGCCGGGTGCTTTGCGAGGGTCATCCCCTTGAACCCTCGCAGCGACCCAGTGAAGGAAGTCGTGTACTCCCCGTTTTACCGGAGGAGACTGAGGCCCCTCGTGGAGGGAATTCTCTTGCTGCAGATTACACTTCTGCAAGTGGCGGCCAGGCCTTGAACTTTGCAACGACTCCAGAGCTCCCACTCTGAACCACACTGTTAAACCATAGTCTGAAGTAGCAATAAAATGTTATTCATAAGAGAGTTGTTTTTTCTTTTCCTTTTCCTTTTCCCCCCCATAGGAATGGCCGTAATGATGATGCACAGTATGATAGACAAAGTGATGACCCAGACGGTGATAATAGAAATGGGAAGGTGGAGATTTCAGCATCAGGAGGCTGAGGCCCCATTTATAGCTCTTCCGTGCTTATGTGTGTCTAGGCAGATTTCTTGCCTGAGCCTGTGCCTTCTCACCTGCAAATTGGGAGGAACAGTTCCTGCATTATGTAGTTGTCCTAACGATAATTAAAGGCCTGGCACCTAATGGTAATGGGTTCCCTAATTTGTAACTCCGCTGTGTCCTAGCAGGGTTCCAGCAGGAAATAGGTGGCACACTCGAATTAGGATAATTTGAGAAAAGGACAATGAAAGGACTAATGTGTTCATAAAAGTGGGAGCTGAGAAACCAGGAGTGAAGGTTCAGTCCCTCGGTTTACTTAACAGCGGGACCCTGTGCCTACCATTAGGCCTGAAGAGATGGGGGGAAACTGGGACCAGTTTTCTGAATAGTTGTGTGGAGAGGGCACCTGAGAGCAGGTGAGACCCCGTTAGTCAGGGCATGCGTCCTAGATCCTCATCAGGGATTGGGGTGGGGGAGGGAATACTCTGACCCCTTCCTTTCTCCAAACATCTGCTGGTGCCTTTGGCTGGCAAATGCTGCTGGAAGCAAGAGAGCCAGAGACCCCGTGGGTGTGGCACACACGGGAGGACATGGGACAGGGAGGACGTGGAATAGAACGGGAAGGGCAAACAGAATTCAAGCACATTCTTGTTTTAGTGATGAGGAAACAAGCTCGGTGAATAGTGAAATGATTTGCTGCAAGTCGCTCACAAGGGGATTTGAATTTATTGGGGTTGCCTGCGGCCCAGATGCCACATCTGTGTGAAATCCCTTAGAGATACGAATTGTTAACAGAGGTTACTCACTTCACGGTGCTGGGTGTGGGATTCCTTATGGAGGCCTCTCTGGCAGTGGTGGTTTTGTTGTGAGATAGTAATGATGCGCATTGGTATCGCTTGTCCATTCATCGTCACGTCTGAATGTCAGAGGAACCAGTTGGTGTTGGCAAGTGGTTATGTGTTCTGCTTTTTAAAATGAGTACTCTGGGGTGCGTTCAGTCTCTTACTCGTTCAGAAAATGCCAGGCTGACTATGTCCCTGTCCTGATGGAGGTCTGTCCTTCTGACTTCTAGCCTTCAGCTTTAAACTGAGCCATTAGCTTACTCAGATCTTACTCTTCTGTGAGGCAGGGGAAATAGGATTATCGGTTTTCGCAGGACGGGCTTGGAAGCAGAACGATGAAGTCCTTGTTGCAGGGAAGCGTCTAGCTAGAGAGGAGGAGGGATCAGAGCAGAGGTCTTCTGGCCACTGCCTCAGGCCACAGAGAGGCCACAGAGAGGCCACGGAGGCCGGGATCTGGCGAGTGACGGGAATTGAAGAGTCTCTGGCTTTATCTAACTTTGTTTTGGGGTCGAGGGATTGATTATTCTCATTTTTCCAAATCTTCCTCCCACCTCATCCTCATCCCATAGCCTCTAGTTCCTGCTGTCACTGCTGTCACGTGGAGTGTAATGATGAATAACTTCTAGACAGGTCCGTGAAAAACTCAGCCTTGCCATATTTGCGAATTCCAGTTCTCATCCCTGAGTGTGTGGTATGAAAGCTTCAAGTTAGCCGTGGCGTCTGTCCGTGTAGCAGAAGCAAGGATTTCCTGTTCTCTCTGTTTGTGTCCCGAGACTCAAAGTGGTGCCTTGTAAGTTATTCCAGCTCTCTGGCCCAACGGTGGCCCTGGGGGGTTAACACCAGGTGCCTCCCTCTCTGGGCTGCCGTGGACCTTACATGACCTGCCGCTAAGAAAGCTGCTGGCACATTTGACACACAGTAGGTGCTGTGCCGTGGCCTCCGGCCTGCTCCGTTCTCTCCTTGCCCTCCCCGTGACTGCAGTGGTTGTGGCTTTTGGGCCAGGCCTTTGGTTATTTCTCCACCCCTATTCCGGGTCCAGATTGTGCTTTTAGGGAGTCAGGAGACCACCACCTCATTTTCTGCCTTGGCTGATCCGCCTCTTTCTGTAAAACATGCTTTGTTGTTAGTGATGCTCTGACACCGGAGCAGACCAGTGTATGTGCTCATTCGTCAGTGCTGAGTGAACTCTGTGGAAATCTCGTAAATGCATCTCAGAGTGCATTTCATACACATACTTTTGGAACCCCTCTAGTATCTTCATTATTTGGGCCTAAAAATCAGAAATCTGAACCAAAGACCATTTTAGAGGCAGCTTCTTTACTTCATTGACTTTTACTCCTTTTTCTTCTGACTCCACGAGATAAGCAGGTAAGGGGCGTGTGTCTGGACAGACCGTACTCGCGGTGACTAAAGGACTGTCCCGCCCCTCATGCCCCAGAACCGCTCTCAGACGCAGGTGAGTTGTGAGCAGCGGGTGACAGGGAGAGCTTTTGCCCCCAAGGAAAGAGCGTTTTGCACAAACTTCACGTCTTTAGTTATGTTACTTGAGTGCACCCTTGACCGTCCTTTTTGGAGCATCAGTGTGTCATGACAGCCTGCATGGGCCGCAGAGGTTCGCTCCAGCTCCTTCCTGGTCCAAATGAGGAGATCCAGGGGAGGCTAGAATGCTTGCGTCCTTTTTCAGCCCTTCATGTAATTTTGAGATGGGCTCTCCTTGTTACATTTTATATATCCCGAGCAGGAGAACATTGCTAAATGTCTTAAGACTTAAAACAAATTATAGGTCATAATGGTACCTGTTATTGAGGTGTTATTGTTCTTTTGCGTTGATTTGATACACGCAGAGCAGTTCACATCTGTAAGTTGTAAAGTGTGAGTGAATACTGCTTGCCCAGCCCGCGGCCCAAGCGGTAGAACCTCATCAGTGCCGTTGGGGGTACCGATGGTCTCCCCTCCTCCGTGGCCCTGCCTCTCCTCCTAAGGCCCCGTCTGCCTTCCCGCTTAAAACGTGTAGTTTTGTCACCTACCTATGCATCCCTAAGGAATCTGTTGTCCGCTTTTGTTCATTTTGGAACTTTTAGAAACTATACCATGCTGTATGTCCTCTTTTGGGACTGCTTTGCACTCAGCATTGTGTTTCTAAGATTCGTCTATGTTGCAACTGCAGTTAATTCATTTTGACTACTGTAGATTTAGCATAACACTGGGTGGGTGTCCCACAATTCATGAGTTCTGGCATTTTGATTGTGTAGTTTTTTTTCCTTTTTTTTTGTCCCATTACCAACAAGCTACGAGGAACATTGTTGCTGTCGAAACGTGCTCTTATCTACGTTGTTTAAGAATTTCTCTGGGTCAGTGTTGTTCGAAGCGGCGTCATGGTTTTGGGTCATGAGTTCATTGTAACGGACACGAGTGCCACTTTGTCATAGGTTTTCTGTCTGCGTGGGTCTGATGCTGGGCGTTCTCTTTTGTTCTGTTGGTCCATTTGTCAGTCCTGTGTCAGTTCCACAGTTTCACTCGTTGCTGCTGAGACTTGCAAGCTGGTGAGACAGGTCCTTGCATGTGTATTTTAATGTTATCAGCCAGTATCTAGATTATTGAGTATATTGTCAGAGCGTTAGTTGAACGAAAAAGAGGGCAGTATTTATTGCTGAAATGCTGTGGTAGGTGTTGGAAGAGAAAACACTAGTGTTTTTGTACAGACTTAAGGTGACCCCATACCCCAGCCTCCTATGGAAGCTTTTTTAAAAAGTTAAATTTTCATTTTAAGATAGAGACTTCCCTGCGGTTGTAAGAAATGATACAGACTCCTTGTGCACGTTTACCAGTTTCTCCCAATGGTAATCTTCCATAAAACTGTGTATAATATCACCAACCTGATGCAGACATTGACACAGTTGACACAGATCAGTTCTGTCACGACAGGGGTCCTTCCTGTTTTTTTATAGCTATAGTTCCTGACCCCTGGCAACCACTAATCTGTTCTCTGCTTCTATAATTTTGTCATTTCAGGGATGTTATATAAATGGAATCACATAGTATGTAATCTTTTTGGATTAGCTTTTCTTATTCAGCATAATTCCCTTAAAATTCATCTGAGTTGGGCGTATAGGCGTCTCCTTTTTTTCTGGCTGAATAGTATTCCACAGTGTGGGTACTTTAACCATTCCCCGTCAAAGGACATCTGGGTTGTTTCCAGTGTGGGCTAATAGGAATAAAGCTGTTAGGAGCAGGTTTTGTTTCTCTGGAAAAATACCCACGGTGCGCTTGTTGGGTGATACGGCAGTTATGTGTTGGATTTTATAAGAAATGGCCCAACTGATTTCCAGAGCTGCTGTTCATATTTTACGTTCCCAGCAGCAATGTGTGAGTGATCGTTTCGTTTTGTTTTTTGTTGGTTGGTTTGTTTTTTGCATCTTCTCCAGCGTCTGGTGTTGTCACTATTTTTTATTTTAGTCATTCTGTTAGGGGCGTAATATTTCATGGTGGTTTTACTTTGCATTTCCCCGATAGCTAATGATTTGGACGACTATTCATGTGCACTTATTTGCTACCTTGTGTTCTCTTTGGATATACATGTTGGTTCATGTCTTTTACTCGTTTTCTGATTGAATTAGTTGCTTTTTACTGTTGAATTTATTTTTTTAAGTTTATTTGAGAAATTTATTTTTTTTAAGTTTATCTGAGAGAGAGAACACACACGTGAGTGGGGAGGGGCAGAGAGAGAAAAGAGAGAGAATCCTCAGCAGGCTCTGCACTGACAGTGCAGAGCCCGATGTGGGGCTTGAACTCACGAACTATGAGATTGTGACCTGAGCCGAAATCAGGAGTGGGATGCTCAACAGATGGAGCCACCCAGGCACCCTTTTACTGACGAGTTTAGAGTTACTTTTTTTTTTTTTTTTTAAGTTTATTTACTTATTTTGAGAGAGAGAATGGGGCAGGGAGAGGAGAGAGAACTCCCAATTAGGCATTGTGCACTGTTAGCACTGAGCCTGATAATGAGCCTTGAACCCATGAACCATGACACCATGACCTGAGCTGAAGTCAAGAGTCAGATGCGTAACCACCTGAGCCACCAGGCACCCCTAGAGTTCTATCTTTTAGATATTAGTCCTTTATTACATATGTAGTTTGTACTTTTTTTTTTTGAAGTCTATAGCTTGTCTTTGCAGCCACTTAATGGAGTCTTTTAGAGCAAAAAGCTGAAATTTTGATGAGGGCCAACTTGCTGAGAGTTTTTATTGTGAATGGTTGTTGGATTTTGTCAATTGTGTTTTCTGGGCCAGTGAATATCATGATTTTTGTTTAGGCTGTTGATTTAGTGGTTTACAGTGATTGATTTTCAAAGATTGAACTAGCCTAGCATACCTGGAGCAAATTGTTTAGTCAGGGTGTATAATTCTTTTTATACATTAAATTTTTAAGTTTTCCTCAATACTTCGTCTTTGATCCATGGACTATTTAGAAGTGTATCATTTAAAAAAAAAAGTGTGTCATTTTGTTTCCAAATATTTAAAGATTTCCTTGTTTTTACTGATTTTTAATTTAATTCTATTGTGATCAGAAAACATACTTTATATGATTTCAGTTTTTAAAAAATTGTTGAGGTTTGTCTTATGGCCCATGATTTAGTCTCAGTGAGTGTTCCATGGGCCCTTGAAGGGAAAAAAAGGTGTATTCTGTTGCTCTTGGATGGAGTGTTCCGTATATGTGAACTGGATTGCTTTGGTTGATGATGCAGAGCTCTGTGTTCCTGCTGATTCTCTGTCCAGCACTACTTTTTGTTGCTGATGTGGAGGATGTTGAAGTCCCTATTATAATTGTGGACGTGTCTCTTAGCTCAGTCTTGCTTAATCTGTTCTGAAGGGTCTGCTGTTTGTTTTATCTTCCAGGTAGGTTGATCCTTTTATCATTATTTAATGTCCCCCCCCCCCATTTTAATTTGAGGGAGAGAAAACACGAGCTGGTGAGAGGGGCAGAGGGGGAGAGAGATCTTAAACAGATTCCACACTAAGCTAACCCACCAACCCACGACCCTGGGATCATGACCTGAGCCCACATCAAGAGTCATACACTCAACTGACTGAGCCAGCCAGGTGCCCCTGTAATGTCCCTTCTTATCCTTGGTAGTGTTCTCACAACTCTGCTTATGTGGTCTTCATCTAGCCACTTCTGCTTTTTTTTGGGCTAAAGTTTACATGGTGTATCTTTTTCCATCCTTTTACTCTCAGCCTGCCTGTGCCCTTGAATTTGTTGTGTTGTGTTTTTATCTGCTCTGCATTATTGAGACCATAAACATTAAGATAGGTATTGATATGTTAGGTCTAAAGCCTGACGTTTTATTATTCTGTTTGTTTCCTCTTTTTTGTTTTTGTTTTTTTTTGTATCTCTATTCTTGGCTTCCTGTGAGTTACTTGAACGTGTTTTACAATTCCATCTTGATTTATTTGTAGTGGTTTTTAGTGTATTGCTTTGTATGGTTTCTTAGTGGTTGTCTTGGGTATGATAATGTGTTTAACTTACATGGTATTTGTTCTACTAATGAGTGAAATGTGGAAATCTTGCCATTTAAGTCCCTTTTACCATCCCTACTTTTAAATATCATTGTTTTGGGTATCAGATGGTCTTGACATTTTTGTTTCAGTTATCACATACAGTTTAGAAAGCTCATGAGAAGGACCATCCGTGATATTTGCTCGTATTTCTGCACTTTCTGTTCTTTCTTCCTTCCTGGTGCTCCAAGATTTATCACTTCCTTTTGTTATCTTTAAGAATAAGTCTGCTAGTGACGGATTCTTTCAGTTTTCTGTGGTCTCAGATGTCTGATATAGCCATTTCAGCAATTTTGACTTGTTTCAACTTTCATTTTGAAGTTTCAAATATAAAAATAAGTCTCTCTGTGCCCATCACTCAGCTTTAACAGCTGCTGCCTTCTTGTTCTTCAAGGTAGGGATTTTCATTCTTGGTAGTTTTGTTTGGCAAAAGAAAACTCTTACTTACATATGTGGCATGTGCTAAATAAAGCACACTATTAAGCACCTTTTAAAATCCGTGCAAGAGGGCGCCTGGCTGGCTCCCTCGGTGGAGCGTGTGACCTTTGATCTCGGGGTTGTGAGTTTGAGCCCCAGGTTGTGTGTAGAGATTACTTTAAAAAATTAAAATAAATAGAATTCTTGCAAGAACTTTATGGACTAGACCTTAGCAGTATCCCCATGTTACAGGTGAAAAACTGGAGGCTTAGAAGAATTAATAAGTTGCCTAAGGTCACACTTGGTATTTATTTGTTTCATCAGAATGTTCCTGTGTTTCAGGAACCCAGCTGCTGTCTGATAGGGGCTGTAACAGATTGGGAGAGCTCTGTGTTACTAGAGAGAGCCCCATCCGTTGATTTTCCTTCCTCTTCCTGGGGGCGAATGTTGCCTTGCTGTCCCCTTGGCTCTCCCAGGCAGCACGTTTGTTTGTAGCAGGCCTGTGCGTCGTAACCGGTGGTGAAAAATGCTACGCTGTTTTGATGGCGGCATAGTAAGTTTCCCCTGTGTCGTTCTCCTTTTAGCTCTCTATCAACGTCTATGACTACAACTGCCACGTGGACCTGATCCGGCTGCTCCGGCTGGAGGGCGAGCTCACCAAAGTGAGGATGGCTCGCCAGAAGATGAGCGAGATCTTCCCTTTGACCGAAGGTAACGCTTCTGCGCTCAGAATGCTGTGAGGAAACCACAAGCGCAGGATGTGTGTTCTTGTTTCGGTGGGACGTGTGCCTCACGGAACATTCGGCACGTGGCAGTCCAGGTGTCCAGGTGGAGGAGAAAACCCGTCAGCCCGCGGCAGGGATTTCTAGCTTCGCACCTTGTGATTTTCTCCGAAATGTAGTTGTGATCATGCAATGCTGACTCATGTTTTGGATCCTGACCTTTTTTTTTTTTTTTATCCTACATTGTGATGAAAATTTTTTATGTAATTAAACTTTTCCTATGTCTTTCTATTTCCCAGTCCAGTATTTATGTGTTTAATCCATTCTTTCAGAACCAATTACAGTTAAACTTTAATAAACAGTTTTTAAACATTTATTTACTTATTTTTGAGATCACATCAGCAGGGGAGGGAAGAGAAATCCCCTCTGGAACTCATGAAAGAAACTGTGAGATGATGATCTGAGCTGAAATCAAGAGTGTGATGCTTAACTGACTGAGCCATCCAGGCGCCCCTTATAAACACTTTTTAATGTGAATGTTTCATACCTTGTTTGTTACAGGATTGTTGGGCGTTTAGGTTATTTATACTTTACTTGTTTATTTGAAACATGATTAAACTGTGCGTCTTTGTGGTTCAGTCTTCACGAATGTTCGTAATGGATCTTGTGGGGAGGAGCTGGAAAGCACCGGCCCCAGCTCCAGCTCTCCCTGCCCCGGAAGCACATCCACTGAGTGTGGAAGCCGAAATCAGTTTGCCGAGATTCCTTCTGGGCTGTACGTCCTACTAGCTGTGTGATCCTAAGTGAATTATGTAAACCTTTTAAGACTTGGTTTTTCCAGCAGGAAAATGGGACTGACAGCAGTTTCTGCCTCATAGTACATGGATTGGATAAGGTATTCTGTGTACAACACTTAACAGGTGCCTTTGTGTGTTGGAAATGCTTAGATAGATGCCATTATTATTCATTCTTATTACTGTCACCTACAGGATTTTGACAAAGATTAAGTGGGAAACATTATACGTAAGCACTTTGCAAGGTATAAAATGCCCAATAAGTGTAAGATATTAGGTTTTTTAATTATTTGATCTTTATTGGAAGCAGAGACGTTCTATGTGCTTCAGGACTGGAATGTGTGTGAACTGTCCCGGGCTGTGTAAGCTGGGTGAGAGGTTCATGTGCTGGTGACCTGCGGTGAGGTCCCTGCTTGCGTCCTGCCCTGGGTGAAGGAGGTGGTGACGCGGGACGTGCTCTTGTCTTGCAGAGCTCTGGCTGGAGTGGCTGCATGATGAGATCAGCATGGCTCTGGACGGCCTGGACAGAGAGCACGTGTATGACCTCTTCGAGAAGGCTGTGAAGGATTACATTTGTGAGTTCCCCACACCTCTCTGGGGCGTCCGCGGGGTCTCCAGCGTCGGTCTCACCTGCCCTGGATTGTATTGTGAGGCGTCGCTGCCCAGAGAGGAGAGTGTTAGTCCAGCAGTTAGGAAGATATGAGTTTACCCATCATTCTCATTGTCTGTGGTGTTCATCTGAGGATGTTTGGTTTTAAAATACAAGTAGAAGAATATCTGTAGTAAGGGAACGAAAATATTTACACCCAGCATTTTTCTGGCAGGGAGAACTGAACGTGGTATTTCCAGATGGCTAAAGGTTGCCTTTTACACACTGAGTGGGTTTTTAGGTTGTTTTGGACCAAATGTTATATTTATTTATTAAAAAAAATTTTTTAATGTTATTTTTGAAGGAGAGAGAGCGAGCACGAGTGAGGGAGGGGCAGAGAGAAAGAGAGGGAGACACAATCCAAAACAGACTCCAGGCTCTGAGCTGTCAGCACAGGGCCCGACGCAGGGCTCGAACTCGGGAATGGCAAGATCATGACCTGAGCTGAAGTCGGACAGTTAAGTGACTAAGCCACCCCATTTAAGTGACTATGCCCCCATTTACAATTTTTTACTTTTTCAGTTTTTATTTATTTTGAGAGAGAGTGCACACGTGTGCATAAGAGGGACTCTCAAGTGGAGCAGAGGGAGAATCCCAAGCAGGCTCCACGCTGACAGCACAGAGCCCGATGCAGGGCTTGAAGTCGAGAACTGCAAGATCATGACCTGAGCCAGAATCAAGAGTTGGACACTTAACTGATTGAGCCACCTGGGCGTCCCTGCTTTGTTTTTTAAATATAAAAATTAAAAAAAACACTTAATTCTAGAATTATTGTAGATTTATAAGAAAATAGTAGAGAGGGCCTGCCTGTACTTACTTCAGCCTGCATTCCCCAGTATCTCGTAACTGTTGTACAAAATCAAAACCAGGGAACTGATCTTAGTGCAACATGCGTGTGTACTTCTGTGACATTTTATCCCTGCGCAGATTCCGGTGCCCACCACTGCAGTCGAGATGAGGAACCTTCCATCAGCACAGAGGTCCGCCTTGTCTGCTGGTGTTGACATTTTGTCAGCACAAGCGGAGTGTAGACACCTAATATGCCTTTAGGTTTCTTTACCCTGTTGGTAGTATGTTTCTCTATAAATATTTTTTTACCTACATTTAGGACACATCAGACAATGCTGTGGACAAAATGTTTTTTGAAAACATTAAAAAAAGATTCCCCCCTTTTAAAATTAATTATTTTGTTTTATAGAGAGTGTGAGTAGGGGAGAGGGGCAGAAGTAGAGAATCTTAAGCAGGCTCCACACTCAGGGCAGAGCCTGATTTCAGATCGTGACCTGAGCCGAAAATCATGACCTGAGCTAAAATCAAGAGTCACTCAACCGGCTGAGCCACCCAGGGGCCCCGACTTTTCCCTGTTTTGTTTTAAACATTTTTCTTCCATGTGTGGTTTTCCCCACTCCCCACCAAGGGCATTTCCTTTGTGAGAAGCATGGGTGCTTGGCATACAGACCGCCCTGAGGGAGAGGACTTTTCATGCACCTTTACCAGCCAGAAAGAGTCAATCAATCTTTAGTTTTTATAATCCGAATACTGAAAATTACAGGTGTTTTGTGAAGATGAAATTCTACCATATGTGCTTCTAGAGGCTGCATTTGGGTCTCTGCTCCAGTGCTGCCCCTGTGGCTTCTTATAATCCGGTGACAGTTCTGACGGCGTGGTGTTCCCATGTTTTCTGATGATCCTGTTACTCCTCTGTTAAGGTCTCCACGTTGTCCTTAGCAGCACCTGTTCCTTTTCTCCCAGGATCTTTTGTCTCTGCCCGGACAGTCATGTTTTTAGGTCCTTTGTGGTTTGTAGTCACTCTGCCTGTCGGGTGTCCGCGGCCCCTTAGTGCTCATGTCAGCACGCCTTCATTTCCCCCAGATGCTTCAGGGCTGCTGGGGGTCAGGAAGCAGGCTAACCGTGCTTCTTGGATTCTCTCTCTCTCTCTCTCTCTCTCTCTCTCTCTCTCTCAAATATCTTATTTATTTTTGAGAGCAAGGAGTAGAGAGAGGGAAACAGAGGATCTGAAGGGCGCTCTGTGCTGACAGCAGCGAGCACGATGTGGGGCTTGAACCCACGGACTGTGAGATCATTACCTGAGCTACAACTGCATGCCCACAGGGCTCTTGTGTTGTTTTCAGGAGCATTAGAGCATGGAAATGGTGTCACTTGTTTTGTGAATGTTCAGAAACCACTGTGAAGCCACTTTGGCCTGCTTCTTAGTTTTTACTTACGTTTTGCACATTCGAAAATGCTAGGTGTAACTTTTTTTCTGAGCATGTACTCAGATTTCAGACCATCCAGGAGGTGTTCAGGGCACCGGTAATAGGGATATGCCTGTGGCCCTTTGACTCCTTGATGAGTCTGAAAATCGGGCTCCTTGGTCTTTGGAGGAGGCCTTGTCAGGGGCTCTATGCCTGATTTGGAACCTGGAGTCCAGTGACTTGTTATTTGCTTCTTGTAATTATTGTGGGCTCTGTCCCCTTGGGTTTTCTGAGTTTAAATGACTCCTAATAGTTACACCTTTTTAGATGATTTAAATATTGGGAAGGGTCGTGAGATAATCCACTGAAAATGACCTTTCTTCAGAGGAGGACCATGTGCAGACGTGGCTCACCACCACCAAGGGCTTCCGCTCCAGGAACTACTCTGGTCCTTTTTTTTTAAAAAAGATTTTATTTTTTAAAGTGATCTCTACACCCAGCGCGGGGCTCAAACTCATAACCCTGAGATCAAGTCACATGCTTTTCTGACCGAGTCAGCTGGGCGGCCCTCTTTTCCTTTTTTCTTTTGCCGCCCAGAGGGCCTCTGGGTTCTGGCGGACTAAAACAGTAGCCGACAGACTTCGGCTAAGGTCTCTGGAATAAGCCCGTTTCAGCGAAACAGCAAGCCTTGGGAAAACGTACAGTAATTCTCAAATAGGCTTTCTTATTTTTCAAGTATTTTTATTTTGCAAGGTTAGTGTACAGGCCTGTGAAACTATTTTCAGAGCTTTGAAAAGTGACTTAGTAGGCAAAAAGTGTCAGTAAGAATCACTGCATTTCTGAAGAGTTTAATTATCAGCCTGCTCTTAAAAGCAGCAGGGGTGCATGTGTGAAAAATCTAAAAAGAAAGTGGAAAAAATCCCCCAAGGCCATGAGGTCTTTTCTGTTGTTGCTGTTCAAACATCATTATGACTGGGGATTTAAAATACAGACTTCTGGTTACAGGATTGGCACTTTTAATTTGTTCTTTCACTTTGAACAGTAGGCTTAAAAAGGAATCAAGATTCAAAAGTTAAAAAATTCTGGGCTCTGCAATCTTTCTGAAAGTTGACTCAGATTCATAACTGTTTTCATTAAACTCTGCTAGTGGATTCCTGCAGATTTAATAAATAAGCTTTATAATCACAGTCGTATTCCATATTACTCTTGGCATATTCTGTTTATGAAGTAAAACTCGATAGTTGAAACCTAGTTGTTTAAGATGCACTTTCCGGCCGAGCTGCAGTATTAGTAATATACATAAGTTAGGATGCTTCTTGTGTTCCCTTAACGTTTTACGTGACTTTGTACTGTTTTGGTGGGCACATTGCTTTTGTGATGCATCAGAACAAAGGTTTTGATATGTGGGTATTTCATATCCTGAACTAATTAGAGCACTTCTCCTTAGGTCCTAACATCTGGCTCGAGTACGGCCAGTACTCGGTCGGTGGGATTGGGCAGAAGGGCGGCCTTGAGAAAGTCCGCGCTGTGTTTGAGAGGGCGCTCTCGTCGGTTGGCTTACATATGACCAAAGGACTCGCCGTCTGGGAGGCTTACCGGGAGTTTGAGAGCGCCATCGCGGAGGCCGCCCGGGTGAGTGCCCCGGCCCCTGGGCCCAGTGCTCGCCTTTGAATAGTCGGGGCTCTCTTTGTAAGTGGTCTTGGAAGAACGCCGTTCACACAGCGGTCTTTGCCAGTCCCCTGGTGGGTGGGCAGTAAGATAAAATCGGTAGTCTTTGTGAAATAGCAAGAATGATTTGTTTGACTAAAAAGCAGATGGCCCTGTGATTTTTTTCCTCATGTTTAAAATACTGTTTCAGTTACTGATTCCAGGTGAATACACAAGAATAACTACGTCACTCCAAGAAACATATACACATGTATGTGCATGCGTGTATATACACATACATTGTATGAATGTGTCATGTCCAAAAGTAACTGCAAGAGCTGTGACCCCATCGTGATTGAATTTTTTAAGCTCCGATTTACAGGAGTTTACAGTCCCCTCCCAGTGTCCCCTCTCCCCCGTGTTTGTGTGTATGCCCCGAGTTGGTGGTGGCCACTAGTGGAGCCCTCTCGCAGTGACATCATTATTACTGACGTGGCGCATTCCCCCGCTGACGACATCCCTGTTGAAGAGTCCGCACTGGTGCCTTCAGCTCCCCCTGACTGAGGCCTCAGGGCCGACTCCTCTGGCCGACTGAACTCTGCTGGGCCCTGCTCCCTCGGGCCCCTCAACAGCCGTGCGCTTGCCGTCCCCTGTTCCCACACCGGTCCTTCTCTCTCGCTGCGTCTGGAGAGCCTGCGGGTACCCCCGGTGCCGGCTCCTCCAGGAGTCCTCCCCGATCTCCTGCCTCAAAAACCAGCTGACAGCCAGCCACAGGACCTTGATACTGTGATGCTTTCACGGTGTCTACTTTAGGCCTCACCGTAGTCCTTTATGGGGAATACAGTCCATTTAGACATTTCTTGTATTCCTTTTTGTGTTTCACCCCATCTTAAACACTTAGTAGTGGAGATCAGTTTATTTTGGAATCTCTTGCAGCATTTGTCACAATGCCTCATGCATAATAAGAGATCAGACATGTGTTTTTTTTTTTTTTTTTTAGTTTCACCTAAAAACTTGTTGAAATATTTTTTGAAGTAGGAAGAACCAAAAAGTTTGTAATTTACTACACATTTGCTTCTTTAGCCCATAGCTGGCTTCCTTTCCCCTTCTGACTGGGAACAAACCTTTGATTCACAGCTGGAGAAAGTCCACAGTCTCTTCCGGCGACAGTTGGCGATCCCACTCTTTGGTAAGAGAAACCGACATGTCCGTAGCCAGCCCTCGGTGGTTTTTTAAAATGCTTTGGGGTACGTCCTATAAGTAGCCCTTTCCTAGCATCCTGTGAGGCAAGTGCCGCTGGTGTTCTTGCTCTCACAGGACAGTGTCACCGTGGACAAGGCCCTTGGTAAAAACAAAGCCTGAATTGTTAATGTTCAAGAGGATTCTGAGGGTCAGTAGCAGACTTCCTGGCTCAGTTTCCTATGTTAAGACATTGTTGAAGAGGCGGAGTCACTATAAGGAATAGGGAAGCTGACCCCCTATATTTTCTGGGGAAACTTCATTGAGTAAGGGTTCCACTGTGAACGTTTTCTCTTCAGGAGTAATCTCTTCAATATCAGAATGGGGATTTTCCACAGGCTTCTTTTGTGGGGGTGATATGGTTCAGGAGCATTGTTGATTAGAAGTGTTCACATCTGGATTTCTTGGGGGTTTGGTAGGGATTTTCCTTTTTGGGTAAATATGTTTTGGTAAGCCACGCCTTTGAGGCTCTGGGATTGCCTGCGAGCAGTGCCTGGAGGGTATTTCTGGGCATGGGAAGTGTTTGCTCCTGCCACCTTATCTGTTCCCTAGGCCTGGTTACACATTGCACACCCTTGGCACCTCTGGATAGCTGCATGAGCCTAGACATAGTTTCTCTTTTTACTTCCATGGTTTATTTGGATTTGATTTGACAAATTTATAAAGTGGCTGGCTTTCCAGTGGAATCCTTGAGTGACATGCAGAAAAGCCTAGAACTAAGTGGCTTGTATGTTTCCTGTCATGGACCCATGTGATGTGGCACAGCCCAATGAGCATGACCTTGAGCCGTACTGCCTGATTCAAGGCCTTGCTCTGCCATTTGCTGTAACTCTGCTTGCATTTCCTCAACTGCAAAATGGGGATCACGGTAGAACCTACTCCGTAGAGGTGTGAGGATCAAATGAGTTAGTGGATGGAGAGAATTAGAACATAGGAAGCAAGTGGGTAAGTATTGCTGTTTAACTGACTGGTAATTAGTTGGTAGGGCTGCTTAGGGAATTGCTTTGAGACAGAATCTAAGGTCAGCTCTGGGCCCAGTAGAAAATTCGCTCATAAGAGTTGTTGTGGCCACTGATGCGGGAGGGTCTGGCAACATCTTAGTCTCCTGGTTTAGTCTCTGGTTGGGTTGGTAAAACCCATGGCAAGACCTATGGGGCTGAATCTGTCTTTCGATAGATATGGAGGCAACATTTGCAGAGTACGAAGAATGGTCAGAAGACCCGATACCAGAGTCGGTAATTCAGAACTATAACAAAGCACTACAGCAGCTGGAGAAATACAAGCCCTATGAAGAAGCACTGGTAAGTGTTGGCCTCTTTGACAGTAAACGTCTCCCTGCAAACTTTTCCCTGATCGATAGTTGCAAATAAGCAGTATCTTTAAAATTTGTTTTGTTGTGAAATATGTAGAGTGTATAAATGTGTACGTACAGTTTACATCCTAATAATAAAGTGAACGTCCATGTACCCACCACCCAGGTTAAGAAATAGAACATTGCCAGTACCTTAGAAGTCTCCTATGTGCCCCTCTCCGATTGCCTCCTCTTCCCTCTCCCGAGAGGTAATCACTTTCCTGACTTTTGTGATAATCATTCCCTTGCTTTTCTTTATAGTTTTACAATCTATGAACGTATCTTTGATTAAACGTACTATTTAATTTTGCTTGTTTTTTGAGCGTTTATATAACGGAATCGTGCTGTGTATTTTCTTTCATTGAACATGTTTTTGGGTTGTGCTCACGCTGAAAAGTCTAGTCCATTTGTTTCCACAGTGATCGAGTTATGTACGTGTGTGCCGCAATTCACTGACTCCCGTTCCTAGGTAGTTGGGTCGCTTTCCAGTGTTTGGGAGGAGCGGCATGTTTCTGCCCGTTCTCGGACGGATCTCTCGGTACCCGTGTGAGGAGCGCGCCCTCAGAGCCGGATCGTGCGGTCCTGTGACCCGCTGGCGCCCCGCACGAGCTCTCAGCCTCCTTGGGGTGCTGGTCGTCCTCACCAGCCATGGATCTTGACATACTCTGATGGATCTGAAGTTGTACCCTTAATTCGCATTTCCCTGATTACTGCTGAAGTCCATCATTCTGTTGGCTTTCAGGTTTCCTTTCTTGTGAGGTGCCTCTTGAAGTCTGACTCCTTTTCATTTCATTTGTGTTTTTTTTCTAATTAATTTGGAGGAACATCAGATCTTAATCCTTACTTTTGGTTGTATGTATTGCAAACACGTCCCTCAAGTTTGTGATTTGTCTCTTCACTGTTTTCAATGGCATCTTCTGATGACACGTTCTTAATTTCACTCTAGTTGGATGTGTCATTCTTTCTCTTACAGTTTGCACTTTTGTTACGTTTAAGAAGTCCCTCCATGTTCCAAACTCATGGCTGATATTAGCTCTGTTTTCTTCTGAAAGTTTATGGTTGTGTATTTCATGTTTAGACCTTCGTATGGAATTGATTTTTGTGTATGGCATGAGGTAGGGTCCGGTTTCATGTTTTCATATGAGAACGAGTCTTCCAGCACCAATTGTGATATTCCCGTCTTCCCCTTGTTGGTGTGCTGGCCCACATCTGTCAGAGCTTGGCTGTCCATTCGTGTGTGTGTCTGTTTCTGCCCCCCGCCCCCGGTTGATACCGCACTGTCGTGGCAGTGGCAGTTTTATACCTTTTGTTCTGAGGTAACACGAATCCCACCCATGTGGTTCCTCTTCAAGTGTGTTTTGTCTTTCTTTAGCTCTTTTTTTTTTTAAACAAATACTATTTATTAAGTTTATTTTGAGAGAGAGACAGAGCGTGCAAGCAGGGGAGGGGCAAAGAGAGAGCGAGGATCCCAAGCAGGCTCTGCACTGCCGCACAGAACCCAGTACAGGGCTCCAACCATGAACTGTGAGCTCATGACCTGGGCCAAAATCAAGAGTTGGATGCTTAACTGACGGAGCCCCCCGGCGCCCCTTCCTTTAGTTCTTACTACTTCTGTTGAATAGAATCAGCTTTTCAAATTTTCTCTCAAATGTTGAATTTTCTTGTTGGAATTGCATTTTATCTGTAATCAATTTGGGGAAGAATGTACATCTTTTTAAATTTTGAGTCTTCCAGTCTGTGAACATGGTACGTAGGTCTTTGGTACTTAGGCCATATCTCTCCGTAAAGTTCTATCCGTCTATCGTCTCGTCTGATGTTCTGAACACATTTCTTAGATGTTTTCCCAGGTTATTTTTGAGTCTACTGAAAATGCTTCCTTTTTCAAAGGTTTGCTTTTCTAGTTGTTCTTGGCATAGAAATTGTAGTTTGTTTTCTATAGTAATTTTTTGCCTATTAGAAAATTCTTATTAATGATCTATGGATTCTTTTGGATTTTCTGTGTGGACCATAGTATTTATTTTTTGTTTTTGTGACCCTAATACTGTTTGTAAGTGGTGTTTCTTACCCTTTCTTGGCCTGAGACTACTTTCAACTTCTTTTACCGTGCCTCAGACTAACACACTCGTTTTCTTGTGTTTCTTGTCTTTTTGTTCAACCTGAAAGGCATCCTTGTTAATCTTTCGTTATAGAGCCCCACCCTGTCTACATTCACTATGTACATTTCCGACTTTCCTTTGCTCTTTTTCCCTTCTTGCATCCTGGAGCTTTCATCTGGAATCGTTTTCCTTTTGCTTCAAATGCACCCTTTAGAGTCTCCTGCACTGGATATTCGCTGGTGACAGATGGTCTCAGTTTTAATTTGAAAAGATCTTTCACTTTGCTTTCCTTGAAGGTTCATTTCTCAGGATGTAGAATTCTAGACTGGCAGTTACATCTTCGGTCTTGCTTCTGTGGTTGCTATTAGGAAGCCAGCTTCCTTGGTGGCAATCCTTGCTTTCTCTCTGGCCCATTTTAAGATCTCTCTGGTTTCACTTGATGTCCTGTGACTTCATTGCAGTAGGTCCGGGGGCGGATATCTCTGTATGTATCCTTTTGGGGGTTCAGTGGGCTTCTGGGCTCTGTTTTTGGCATCTAGTGGCAGAGTAAGAAGAGAGACTTTGAGAGCCAGGCTGCCCCAAGTTTGAATGCTTGCCGGTTATGGGCTCTCAGACTTCGTGTCCAGCGGCCGTGCGTATCGACTCCCCATTGTGAAGATCACATCTGTAATAGATCTTATCCCGGCAAAGTCTTAACCTTAACTTAGGTTTTGTTCTTAGTACTTCTTGTTTCTTTGGCAGCTTGCTGATAATTTTCGAGATGTTTTTCACATTTACCCCAGCAACGTTAGTTGTTTTCAGTGGCAGTCTGACTGGTAACTAGTTTATCATTGCAACGAGAGACTGAGGCTCTAGAACATCATCTTTCCATGTTCAGCGTTTGCGTGCTGTCCTGCTGGCCCGCATGTGCTCCCTCTGCCTTTTCCACATGTGAATGATTGGATGTGGTATTTCTCAAAGCCTAATTAGTGAAATCCTCATCCAGTTTGGTGTTGTTAGGATCTTCAGTGGAGTGTGGCTGAAAAGTTGAATAAGGTTTTTGTCAGAAAAGAATTCGGACTGTAGGTCTTTGGGTCCATTAGCATTCGGCCTAGCGTCTTCCATTTTCTGCATGCACCCGCAGCTTGGCAGGAGCTGATGTTTGGGATGAGAAAGCCCCGAAGTGCTCCAGTGTGATCGCCCTCACTCGCTCAGTAGGCCCAGGAAGGGACATCTGTTTTGGAGTGATGGCTAGCCGTGGTCATTGGCAAAGGTGTTCGTTCAGCTTCTGATAGATGCTCCCATCAGAAATCCCCTGTGGTCTAGGGATGGGTCTGTGTAACTGTTGCCGTGGAGAGGCCCTCTGGACCCTGACTCTGCCGGGCAGGTTGCAGAGGTACTGGGGTGGGCAGTGGTGATTCCGAGTGACATAGCCAGGCTTGCCAGGATTTAATTTGAAGATGTCATGTGCTTCCTCCCATGTCAAGTAGCTCGTTTCAACCTCATTGTGCTTCCCCCACCTTGCCCTAGTTGCAAGCAGAGGCACCCAGGCTGGCGGAATACCAAGCGTACATCGATTTTGAGATGAAAATTGGCGACCCTGCTCGAGTTCAGTTGATCTTCGAGCGCGCCCTGGTCGAGAACTGCCTCGTCCCAGATTTGTGGATCCGCTACAGTCAGTACCTAGTAAGACGCCCTGGCCGTTCCGACTTTGTTTCCGGTTCACTGACTGGGAAGCTCTGCGGAGGAAGCCAGCCGAGCCGCGGGAGGTGGCTTTGTGCTGCTCCTCTCTGCACTCTCATTTTGCCCTCGTCCACCGTTCGCCCTCTTTGCCAACCCTGAGGTTCTGCTGTTTCAAGTCCTATCAGACTGATCACACTAACTAGAAAAATGGGCACAGTTTACCCATTGAGGACTTTGTGACATTTTTTTTTCTTTTCACTAGGTGTAAACCTAGCACATGGATTAGTAAAGGTGTGAAAGCCGGTGTGCCATCACCCAGCTTCGGCAGTTAACTTGTGCACTAGCCTAGTTTCCCCAGTGTTCTTACCTTCTGCCCCCTCCCCCGGGAAGGTAATCCAGAAGTCCCATTTCATTGGCAGATATTTCAGTGTGCATGTATAAAAGATTTGAATCCAGATGCAGATGAGGTCCATCTGTTCGGAATGACTGTTTTCATCTGTGGTCTCCCCTCTCCCCAGTTCCCCTTTGTGATTTTTTGGTTGAAGAAACCAGTCATGAAAGTTTCTTTTATTTTTGTAATTTTTTTATTTATTTATTTTTGAGAGACAGAGAGACACAGTATGAGCAGGGGAGGGTCAGAGAGAGGGAGACACAGAATCTGAAGCAGGCTCCAGGCTCTGAGCTAGCTGTCAGCACAGACCCCGACGCGGGGCTCAAACCCACAAACCATTAGATCATGATCTGAGCCGAGGTTGGACGCTTAACCGGCTGAGCCACCCAGGCGCCCCAGTCACGAGAATTCTAAGGAAATTCTTTTGTCAGCTGGTTGTGTTGGAAATGTTTCGTGGATGGTGAAGTCTATAACGGTAGCATTTTATCTTCTAACCGTGAACTTTTTTTATTGTAGGATCGACAGCTGAAAGTAAAGGATTTGGTTTTATCGGTACATAATCGTGCCATTAGAAACTGCCCCTGGACAGTTGCCCTTTGGAGTCGTTACCTCTTGGCCATGGAAAGACATGGAATTGACCATCAAGTGATTTCCGGTACGAATGTTTCTGTGGGAAGACTCTTAAACTTTCTGTTCCAAGCCAGAAAGATAGCTGTGACAGAGTCATCAAGTCAGCCTTTCCCTGGGTATTGAGTTTGGGATATTGGGTATTAGTGACAAAAATGGCCCTAAGTGGGAGATAACTTGGTTGTATTTTCTTTTTTTTTAAGTGTTGGTTTAGTTTTGAGAGAGAGACAGAGCACAAGCAGGGGAGGGGCGAGAGAGAGGGAAGACACAGAATCTGAAGACACGGGGCTTGAACCCACAAACCATGAGATCATGACCTGAGCTGAAGCCAGATGCTTAACCGACCGAGCCGCCCCGGTGCCCCTTCTTAGAGCTTTTAACATGCTAACATTCTTTGTGATTTATCAAGAAATTGGGTCATCTCTCCAATCTGAAGTGACCTGGAATTCTCATAGTGCAGAACATCATGTGGAGCTTACCCTTTCTAGAACACAGCTGGTGCAAATCCTGTAGTAGCTTTTCTCCTGAACATTCCTCTCTAGCTCACTTCACTTTGTTGTATCTAGTCATTGTTGTTTTAAGTCCTACAGTAGGGGCACCTGAGTGGCTCAGTTGGTTGAATGTCCAACTTCGGCTCAGGTCATGATCTCACGTTCGTGGGTTCGAGCCCTGCGTCAGGCTCTGTGCTGACAGCTCAGAGCCTGGAGCCTGTTTCCAATTCTGTGTCTCCCTCTCTCTCTACCCCTGCCCGCTCATGCTCTGTCTCTCTCTGTCTCAGAAATAAAAATAAAACATTAAAAAAAATTAAAAAAAAAAGTCCTACAGTAGCTGATAGTCAGTGTAGGTTTTCATAACAGTCTTGATAGCTTATGTTAGCTTCTCTTTGAATTGGTAACAAATCCTGGCTTTTTCTTCAATTGCAGAGACCTTTGAGAAAGCTTTGAGTGCTGGCTTCATACAGGCCACTGATTATGTGGAAATTTGGCAGGCATACCTTGATTACCTGAGGAGAAGGGTGGATTTCAAGCAAGGTATTTAAAGTCATGTGTCAGATTAAGTTCTGATTTTTTTCTTAACACACCTTTTGCTGAGATGTCCCAGGTTGACCAGATAGATCATGATTAGGCAAATGGTGCAGACCAGCCATTGGTAACCTGTTTTCCCCCAGAAATTTTAGCTGTTTAAATCTTCTAACAAGTCCTGCTGTGAATAATAAAGGAAGAGAGTCAAGGTCCTTCTGTTTTATACTGGCTCCTGCCGCCTCTTTAGTTTCATTTCTCCCCTCTCTCCCCTCTTATATCCTAAATAGGTCTTTAGATAAGACTCCTGTCTGTCTTTTAAGTCTTTGAGCCTCTGTAGGATCCCTGCCTTCTTCCCTTTGCTCCTCAAAAAACAAAGAGGCCAACAGAACCCCCTGACTTGTACCAGGCAGGTGGCCCTCGGCCATTCTACCAGCTGTGGTCCCACACGCGGCACCCTGTGCTCGCCTCTGCTGTACTGTCCGCAGTGCATGCTGTTCTAGGACTTCTCCCCAGCTATGTGATGCGGGCGGGGGGCTGATGCCAGGTGCAAAACAGGCTCCCAGGAGTTTCACTGTAGGATTTAAAAGAAAAAAAAAAAGATGTGGTATGTGGTTTCATGAGGCCAAACCTCTTTTGCAATTTCGAATAGACTCCAGTAAAGAGCTGGAAGAGCTGAGGTCCGCGTTCGCTCGCGCCTTGGAGTATCTGAAGCAGGAGGTGGAGGAGCGTAAGTGCGGCTCCAGCCGACCCCTCTGTCCAGTTGTCTTTCCTGTTCTTGGTTGATGCGCCTTCTCAGTCGGACACTCTTTGTCTCTGAATTTCTGGTTTGGACTCGTTCTGTCCTTGCAGGTTTCAGTGAGAGCGGAGACCCAAGCTGCATGATCATGCAGAACTGGGCTAGGATCGAGGTAAGTGTTTTCGACACGTCTGTCAGCTCCACCCCGCTCTGAGGGGCATTTGCGTAGTTAATGGGGCTGAGGTTGAGTCAGAATCCTAGGTGATGGTCCAGGGCCTGTAAGGATTTCTGTTATGTATCTGGCTTGGTGCTCATTCATTCGTATCTTAGAGCAAGCGCTGGCACGCAGGTAGGAAGTTACACGGCAGACATCGGAACGCCCATCACTCTTGCTCCTCTTCCCTCTGTCCCTTGGTGCCTTGTTCGTGAGGCCGTACTGGTGTGGACTGTTTGCCAGGCGTTTCCCTGTGTGCCGGGGAGTGAGATAGACCTGCTCCGTGCTCTGAGGCTGGACTCTCATGTAGGAGACAGGAACTTGACAAAACTTGACAAATAATTTGGGGATACGGTGAATTGAGTGTTCTTGTTGGACTGAGGACCCCAAGTCCATAAGATACGGAACCCGCCCTGATCAGCTCACAGATTTGTGAATTCTTTTCTTAAATATGTATTTATTATGTTTGTTTATTTTTGAGAGAATGAGAGCAGGGGAGGGGCAGAGATAGAGGGAGACACGGAACCTGAAGCAGGCTCCAGGCTCCAAGCTGTCTGCACAGAGCCCGACATGGGGCTAGAACTCACGAACCACTGGATCATGACCTGTGCTGAAGTCAGATGCTTGACTGACTGAGCCACCCAGGCACTTCCAGAATTGTGAGATTCTAAGCACGTTTTATTTTCTGAGAGGGGTCAGGTCAAAGAAACAGGTATCTGTCAGGCTCTCAGAGGGTCACTTGCCCAAGCCACTTGTAGTTAAGCTGGATGAAAGTAAAGCACAATTGTCGAGGTGGTTCTGTCATAAGTACCTGTGGGCTCCTGCTCTTTGCTCTCAAACATGTTAGTCAGACAGCTCGAGGCTGGCCACCTCGGAGAGGCCGGAGTGGTTGAGCTGAGACCGTCGCCCTGGGAGGTGGCCGGGAGTGTCCAGGGAGTCACGTAACACGCACAGTTAGCGGGGCTTTAAAGTGTGTGTGAAGTGTGTGTTGTCATGGGCGCCAGCGTCGGAAGGTTTGCGTCTCTCCTGACGGAGCCCGTTACCCCATTGTAGGCCCGGCTGTGCAACAACATGCAGAAAGCTCGGGAGCTCTGGGACAGCATCATGACCAAGGGGAACGCCAAGTACGCCAGCATGTGGCTCGAGTACTACAGCCTGGAAAGGTAACCGGCGGGGGCTCCTTGCTGGAGCTTGTCGGGGCAGGCTGTCTTCAGTCCTGGCGGACTCCTGCCGGCTGGCGCCTGCCCTTGCCGCGGGCCCCCCGCCCCCAGCCGCCCTTAACTAGACTCTCTCTTGTTGGTGCCTGTGCGTGTGACGGGCGAGGCTAGGGAACTAAACCTCCTGCTGGGAGCCTGGGCTTGCCTTCTCGCCCTGCGTTTCTCTTTGTTATTTGGGTTTGTTTTGAGTTTTGAGCATGAATGTTTTCCTTGACTTTCGTGGGGAACTATTCATTTTTTATGTTTGCTTTGTATGTAAAAGTAGAAATGTTAAAAATTGAAGAGGAAAAAACCCGAATTATCTATAACGATAAACCCAGGAGACATAACCCCTGTTAGCTAATGGTTCAGTTATATTCCTTGATATTTTTCCATATTTAAGTTTTTAAAAATTATTTTTTAATTTTAGGCTCAGTTGGTTAAGTGTCCGACTTTGGTGCAGGTCATGATCTCACAGCTTGTGGGTTTCAGCCCCGTGTCGGGCTCTGTGCTGACGGCTCAGAGACTGGAGCCTGCTTCCAATTCTGTTTCCCCCTGCTCCCTCTCTCTCCCTCTCCCTCTTTCTCTTTCTGTCAAAAATAGGTACACATTAAAAATTTATTTTTATTTTATTTTTTTTAAGAAAGCACACACATGAGCTGGGGAGGGGCACAGGGAGAGGGAGAGAAAATCTTAAGCAGGTTCCACGCCCAGTGCAGAGTCCTACATGGGGCTTGATCCCATGACTGCAAGATCATGGCCTGAGCCTAAATCGAGAGTTGGATGCTTAACTGACTGAGCACCCAGGTGCCCTGTCATTTTTTTTTTTTTAAAGATAATGCAATGATAGTGTACGTTATAAACCTCTGAAGTTATTTTAAGTAAATAAGATATGTTCAGTAATATTTATCACGTGGGGAAGATGTAAAGAATATGGCCAGCTTTTCTGTTCATTGTCAATAAGTATATTTCTCTATAACTTTTTCTTTTTTGACTATTTTGGCTTTTCCCCCAGTTTAAAAAATAACGTACTCAGAATAGAACATTTACAAAACTGTGTGGTAGAAAGTGAACGTTTCTTCCCATCTCATCTCCAGGGATCGGACTCTTGTTAAAACTTGTTGAGGGGCACCTGGGTGCCTCAGTGGGTTAAGCATCTGACTCTTGATTTTAGTTTAAGTCATCTCACAGTTTGTGGGATTGGGCCCCGTGTCAGGCTCTGTACTGACGGCGTGGAGCCTGCTTGGGATTCTCTCTCTCCCCCTCTCTCTCTGGCCTTCCCTGCGCACACGTGCGCTATCTCAAAGTAACTAAACATTTTTTTAAAAGCTTGTTGAGTATTTGTCTAGGCCAGTAGTTCTCAAACTTTCTGGTCTCAGGAGCCCTTACACTCTTAAAGTTTGAGAACCGTGCAAAGCTCTTGTTTATGTGAGTTGTATGTATTTAATGTTACCAAGTTAGAAACATTGACAAAACTTGTCAAGTATCAGTATCACTATATTAGAAAGTGAAAAAACATTTATTTGTCTTAATAAATTCACTCATAAATTCATAACATAAAGAATACTTTTTTTAGGAAAAGTAATTATTTTCCAAACCCTAAAACAATTTGGCGAGAAAAGTGGCGCGGTTTTGTATTTTTGTGAGTATCTGTAGCTTGGCTTAGAAAACTGCTGGGTTTTGCATTCACTGTATTATGAATTTGCATTGAAGAATATGAAGAGAATTTGGCTTCACACAGGTAGCAGGCTAGAAGAGAGAAGGGGTATTTTAATAAGCTTTTCAGGTAAGTGTGGTTATTCTTTCATACTAGGGCAAGATTCAGCAAGTGTAGTTTCTTTAAAAAATTTTTTTTCTGATGTTTTTATTTATCTTTTGAGACAGAGAGAAAGCATGAGCTGGGGCGGGGAGGTGAGCAGAGAGAGAGGGAGACAGGAACCGAAGTGGGCTCTGCACCCACAGCACAGAGCCTGACACAGGGCTCGAACTCATGAGCCATGAGATCATGACCTGAGCCAAAGTCGGACGCTCAGCTGCCACCCTGGCGCCCTGGCAAGTAGTAGTTTCTTAAGTAGTTGCAATGTGGAACCTGAAACCATATCATTGAATTTCTCAGACTCTTACGTTAATATCCATTGGTCTGTTTCGTACATTGAGTGGACCTTTTATGCACTCAGGGTTCTGTGACCTGCATTGTTCATTTGGAAAATACTCACTCACTGTGTCAGGCAGCTCTTCACAGCATGGACACATTTCATTCCATGGTATTTAAAAAAGTATCGTTTGTTCATATCCTCCATGATCTTAGAAAAGTCTTTTAAGTAGGAAGCTGTCAGACTCAAAGTGGCAAATACAGATTCTCCTAAATTTGGATTTTTCACTTGAAAGCTGCAGTGTTATCATGGCAGCAAATACAGTTCATGGTTTTCCTTGAAGTGACGGACCCACTTCATTAGTTTTCAGAAATGTCTGCCAGATGCTCAGGCCTATATAACTGTAGTTTTGGTCACTCAGCTCTTTTCTGAAGTAAAAACGCTGTTTCATGAAAACACAGTCTAGTTCAGGTCGCACCCTGGACAAAAGGACCTGCTCCTCTTTGTGACAAGTGTCATACTTGAGTGCACAGAAAAAAAGCTTTTTACGTGCGCATCTCCTTTTGTGCCACGGACTGTGACAACTGCGTGTGCTGCTGCCTTGGTTTGTGCTAAGGGCCACCATGACTGTTGCACCAGCAGTGCAGGTGTCAACACAGTGAAAACGTCAGTTCACGTTCAGTAATCACGAAAGTCGTTATGACTTTGCAGATCCCCGGAAGGGTCTCGGAAGGCATCTGGGGTTCGTAGATCATACTTGGAGAACCGCTGCCCTGTTTGTATTTTTTAGTGTCCTAATAGGTATTTATAATATTTACATATATTTGTAAGTTTTTTAAAATAGAAATGGGAACATAGTATTTCATAATTGCTGTTATTAAGAGACTATTGTTTATGGGGATTAGCAGTGTATCTTTCCATGGGAGTACTGAAAAACGGAACTCTGGGAATGAAATCTGACAGTCGGCTGGATTAGTGATTCTTCCCTCGGTAGGACTGCATCCGAGAGTGTCTTTAAGGACCTGATACATGGCATTCTTAGATCCCCCACCTGTGTTGCATGTGCTGGTCCTGTAAAGGCAGGACACCTGGTCACAAACTGTGTCCCAGGCGCATTTTCCATGAGCATCTGGTTGCTAAAGGCAAGAATGGCTTAGAAGAAGCCTTAGTTTCTGACTGGAGGAAAAAGGAGAAAATGTTATAAGTAGCAGTGGTGCAAGGAACTGTGGGTAATTCCAGAAACTAGAGCCTCCTCGGAAACTGGAGCTTCTGCTCTTGTGACAGTCTGTGAGAAGTCGGCCCCTCCCTCTGTGTGCCTGCTGCTTTGTGTGCTGGTGGCAGCCACGGTTTGTTTTCTGTCCTAGGGCGCACGGTGACACCCAGCACTGTAGGAAGGCTCTGCACCGGGCCGTCCAGTGCACCAGCGACTACCCAGAGCACGTCTGTGAAGTGTTGCTCACCATGGAGAGGACAGAAGGTGGGGCCCCTCCGCTCTCTGCTTCTGGCTTGGCGTCTGTCCCATTGGCGGTTTGGTTTCAAGACTATAGTCTAAGGACAGACTGTGTAGGGGTACAGCCGCTCCGGTGGCACTCTGTGATGAGAGTGTTGTTGGCACTTGCCGGTGAGCCCATGTCTGCTTGTCCCTCTTCTCAGAGGGTCTGGGGACACAGTGGGCTGTCTGTGATGTGCTCGGGCACAGGGCTCCCTTCATTCTGTGTAGCAGGTGCAGGCCTGGCTACTCCCGGGTTCCGGGAGCTCTCCTCCCTCGACCCGGTCATGGCCGAAGCATCTCGAGACTTGTTCCCTGGGGGTTCGGCTGGCGGTTCCAAGTCTCCACCCTAGCACGGTGTCATGCACACCAGAGGCAGGCTGAGACGCAGAGGGCTGGACATGGGCTTTGGTGGCGTGCGCGTCCCTGGTCCTGGCTTAGAGCCTTGGTATTAAGTTCTCAATAGGAAAATAGTGCATTTATTCATGGGTGTTGATTTGGATTTTGGGCATGAACCCCTCGGAACTGGGAACAAAACACCCAAGCAACAACAACAAATAAAAAAACACCCTGATCTTTATCATTTGAGTGGCTCTTAAAAGCCTTCGATCTTCGTGTAAATGTCTTGTGCCTGTTATATTAGAATGTCTTCTTATTCTTTGCCCTGGAGAGCCCATAACAGATCAGTTCGCATTCGGTTTTCAGGTCTTTTCTAAAAGGAAGGGATGTTTTAGAAACATCTGTTCGAAGGGACTAAAGAACAGAAGGCCTGTTCAAATTCTACAAAGTTTAAGCCCGCAGTAAGGAAATGCTAAAATGGGGAACCGACTCTCCAGTTCTTATCGTCTGATGGGAGAGAGCTCTGGTGGAGGTGGGGGGAAGTTAAGAAAATTTTATATTGTTACATCCTTTAAAGTTGTAAAAAGTTAAAGTTTGCTTTTCTTTCTATCAAGGTACTCTAGAAGATTGGGATATAGCTGTTCAGAAAACCGAAACACGATTAGCCCGTGTTAATGAGCAGAGAATTAAGGTGATGCTACTATTTACAGTCTTCAGAACCTCTGCTAGCTATTTTGACTGTGTTTGGTATGAGTATTTCATGCCAAAACGTTTGTGGTCTTCTTAGGTATCTTTTACCCACAGAATAGTCATTAGTGAAATATTCGAATCAGCGTTGAAGCCTGTCTTGTATAATTTTCTTGGATTGGCTTAAAACTTGAGCCCCAACAATAAGTATGTAGTGGGGGGAACTTGGGACCTAAAATTTATTGGGATATAGTTGAAAAGATAAGAATGGAGCCTCACGTAGCCCAGCGATTGGAACTTGAACACGTCCCAATTAATTAGAGCCCCAGTTTTACAATGTGTTTGTTTCTTTTGGGGAGTAATTCCTGGGGGTACCGCAGAGCATCCTGTAGACTTGAGACACAGAACCCTAAGAAGCCTGGATGAGCCCTGGCTGGGAAGGTTGTGAGGACAGCCTCCTCCTCCTCCTGGTGACCTCTCCTCTCCCTGGCTTCGTGAATTTCCACTCCCGAGTCCCGTCCCATCTCCGCTCGCGCCACCGGTCTGTGGAATTCGCGCAGTTGCTGCGTCCTAGTGATGCGTCCCTGTTCCCCACTTCCCAGGCTGCGGAGAAGGAAGCCGTGCTCGCCCAGCAAGAAGAAGAAAAGGTGGAACAGCGGAAGAGGGCCCGGGCTGAGAAGAAAGCATTGAGAAAGAAGAAAAAGCCCAGAGGTGCAGACAAGTGCAAAGCAGAAGAGGATGATGAGAAGGAGTGGGGCGATGACGAGGAAGGTAAAGCTTTCTGGAAGTGCTGCTTGGGAACGTCTCCACGTTCCGGAGAAGTTAGGAAAAACATCCAGACAACTTTTGTCTTAAACCACGTGAGGAGCTGGAGCCCCATCACCCTGCCCGTCCCTCCCTGCCGTCCGCGTGCCTGTGCTTTCCCAGCTCAGGCTCCACGCCGTGGGCCAGGCCCTGCCCTGCAGCCACCTCGGCCTGTCCGCCCGGCCTCCACTCCCTCCGCTGGGCCGTCGCCCCCTCCGCCTGCCTGCTGTGTGGAGTCCCCCTCACCCACTCGGGCTCCCACAGCCCAGCTGTCCCTGCCCCTCCTCCCCTCAGGCCCCAGCATCCTGACGCAGCCCCAGCCTGCGTGGGCCGCTGCCTTGCTCGATCTGCCAGATGGTTTTGACTTGGTAGCATCTTCCAGCCAGTGCCTCCCTTGCCCCTGCCAGTTCAGGACTGGGCAGGTGTGGGTCAGATTTATTTTGCCAAAGTCTGCCAAGGTAAAAGAATTGTCTCTAGACATTAAGGGACTCCATGCATTTTCCTGGTACACGTGTCAACCTGAGGGAAACAGTAATGGAGTTGTCCTTCAATTGACCTTCCTTGTGCACCTTTTTGGGGCCTTCAGAATGACCGTGTATGGGTGGCTCACTGCCCCCGGGCTCCAGGTTTAGCCAGAAAGGCAGATGTGGCATGTGACCACAGTGGTGTGTGATCAAGATGGTGGGAGAGCATGGCGTGGATTCATGGTGGAGGCCACAGGGTCACTGGCGGGTCAGCTCCCTGCAGGGAAGATTTCATGCACCTCAGCATCTGGAGGCGGGAGGGGTCACTATCAAGTGCGAAGGATGGGAAGTAAACCAAACAGTGCCAGTGACATCAAGGCATGAGCACAGAAGAGCCTGGCATTTTCTCTGAGTGGCCGTTAACGGGGTTTGAGCCCCGATGCGTGCTGGGGCTGTGTGCTGGCATATGGGAGGCCAGGGGAGGGGAGGCTGGAGGAGTAGCCTGCGGGCCCACTCAGGGCCACGCCAGAATGCAGTGTGCAGTGGTTAGACTTCCTTAGGAAGGCGGTGAGGAATTGATGGAAAGGTCTTGGAAGTGGGGCCAGTGCCAGCTGGCTTTCAGTGCCGTCCCTCTGGAGGCAGTGGGACGGAGGGGTTGGAGGGGAATGTTGTTAAACTCTGCTGGAGGACCCGGGACAACAGTGAACGTTGTAGGGTCTCCCGGGCCGTGAGGACGTGGAGCCCATACTTCAGAGTCCCCTGAGGTGCTTGTTTAAATGCAGGTCTCCCGGCCCCATCCCTCCCTTGCTCCCCAGCAAGAGGGGTACTACATAGAGCATTTGGCATCTGAACTTTGGGATGCCCTGACCTTTTATGCAGTGGACCCTTGAACCTTGAGGGTTAGGGGTGCTGACCCCCCGCACAGTCAAAAATCCATGTTTAACTTTTGATTTCCCCAAAACTTAACTACTGATAGCCTGCTGTTGGCCGGGAGCCTCACTGGGATGATGTCAGCGGCTGACTGACACGTGTTTTGTGTGTTACACATGTGCTTATAATAAGGCTACAGGAAAAAAGTCATTGCAAAAACCGTGAGGGAAAGAACATCTGTATGCTGTAGGGTATTTATTGAAGAAGTCCGTGTGCAAGTGCATCTGTGCAGTTCAAAACCGTGTTCAAGGGTCAGCTTTTCAGTAAAGAGTGGACGATGGGGGGCTCCTGGGGGGCTCAGTTGGTTAAGCATCGACTTCAGCTCAGGTCATGATCTCGTGGTTCGTGAGTTCGAGCCCTGCGTTGGGCTCTGTGCTGACAGCTAACTCAGAGTCTGGAGCCTGCTTCGGAATCTGTGTCTCCCTCTCTTTCCCTGCCCCTCCCCCACTCCCACATACTCTAAAAAATAAAAAAAAAATTAGAAAAGAAAAACGGAGTGGATGATGGGGACTTACGTTACCTCCTCAGGTAAGTGATTTAGTCCACATACCTGAATGTAACTGGGGCCTAGGAAGTGGGGGGACAAGTTGAACGGGTCAAGCAGGACGTGACAGAGGGCATGGTGTGGCCCAGGTCCAGAGAGAGCGTGTCCCGTGCGGCTGCGGCAGACCAGCCGCTGGTGGTGTGACGAGAACTTGCCCCGTAAGCGCGCTGATGGGGAACAGCTCACTGGAGAGAAGACCATTAATCGTTGCTGCTTCACTTCTGTCCCCCATAGAGCAGCCTTGCAAACGCAGAAAGCTTGAGGACAGCGCTCGTCCCGCTGGAGGAGTGCAGGACCGAGAGGCGGAAACGGGGCTCTTGGGGAAGAGTGTGCCTGTCGACATGGACCCCCGCTCAAAGCAGAAGGAGAGGGCGGCCGCCCTGAAGAGGGACGTGCCCAAGGTGCCCCACGACAGCAGCAAGGACAGCGTCACGGTCTTCGTCAGCAACCTGCCCTACAGCATGGGCGAGCCGGACGTGCAGCTCCGGCCGCTCTTTGAGGCCTGCGGGGAGGTGGCGGAGATCCGGCCCATCTTCAGCAACCGGGGTGATTTCCGAGGCTACTGCTACGTGGAGTTTAAAGAGGAGAAGTCGGCCCTGCAGGCGCTGGAGTTGGACCGGAAGAACGTGGAAGGGAGGCCGATGTTTGTTTCTCCCTGTGTGGATAAGAGCAAAAATCCCGACTTCAAGGTGGGTCTGTGCAAAACAACACCTTTCGTGTTGGGTCACTGCGGACAGACTGAAGCTCTTCTCCCCGAGCCGCAGGCATTTAGAGCCCACGTGCATGTCTGTAGTCCGTTAGCTCGGGCCTTATTTGGGGTCCGTTCTGAGCGGCGTAGCTGCGGCCTGACTCCTGGCTCGGTCCCTTCCAGCCTGCGCTGGTTGACAAATGCTGAGAACATGAGGAGCGGTAGCAGTGGCTGCTTGCCGTCGAATTCCGGAGCGGCAAGGGGCCGTGTGGAGTATTTAACGTACTAGCTGGTCAGCTCCTCGCTCACACTGGGAGAAAGGCGGCTTTCCCTCTTGCCGTGTTCTGGAGGAGGAAGTTATGTGATTTGCTTGGAGTGACACCATTAACACTTCACAGCATCTGGGGGCGCCTGGGCGGCTCGGTCAGTTAAGCGTCAGACTTTGGCCTAGGTCATGATCCCGTTGTTTGTGGGTTTGAGCCCCACATCAGTGTCTGCGGACAGCCTGGAGCCTGCTTCAGATTCTGTGTCTCCCTCTTTCTCTGCCCTTCCTCCTCCTCCTCTCTCTCTCTTTCAAAAAGTAATAAACATTAAAAAAACAAAAGTCAATTCCTAGCACCCAGGGTTGGCTCTGGTTTCCAGCTGGGCCAGGCTGTGGCTGAGGCTGGTACGGACGAGGGTGTGGGGTGCTGGGTGGGCTGTGGGTGCGTGACTTTGTTTCCCTCCCTTCTTCCCGTAGGTGTTCAGGTACAGCACCGCCCTGGAGAAACACAAGCTGTTTGTCTCGGGCCTGCCTTTTTCCTGCACTAAAGAGGAACTGGAAGAGATCTGTAAGGCTCATGGCACTGTGAAGGACATCAGGCTGGTTACCAACCGGGCGGGCAAACCGAAGGTCAGTGTCTGCACACACACGGCGTTAGCCTCCCGGCGCTCGGGCACGCCTGGTTCTCTGTCTGTTCAGATTGTTAGGTTCTGAGTGGCTTCCTAGTTCGTCTGCTGGGAAATGACAGGTTGACAGAACGATAGGGATGCTTGGTTTTACTTGCATTTGGAGTCAGATAAACTTGTTCCTGGCTAATTATACTAAAAAGAATAGGGCACCGTGCATGGGGGGAACCTAGTGAAATAACAGGGGCCTCAGCACAGACTTCTGGCTGTGGGGTGTGGGCGAGGTGCCCCCTTCTGGAGCAAACGCCCTCCTGCCCAGACTGGCCTCTTGCCTAGGCCTCCAGCCACCCCCTCCTATGTCCTCCTGAGATCCCATCATGTCCTCCCCTTACTCCCCTTGTGAGATCCTTTTTGTGCCACATTCAGAGTAGGTGCTCAGGCCCGAGTTTGGATGGCCTGTCGTTCCCCGGCCGTCCAGGTTGGTGGAGAGTTGAAGAGTATGAAGCAAGGAGGGGCCGAGGCGCAGACGTGAGGGCTCACCCCATGTCCAGCCGCCTCGTCCATTTGCTCTTGCTGGATTTATACTGCCCCGTCTGTCTGCTTCTGTCTTTCCTTCGTTCTTCCTATCTTTTCGTTTTTTCTTTCTTTCCTTTTTTATCCCCCCTGGAGCGAGCACAGGGTGTACCAGCCTCACAAAGGGTCTTTGATGTTACAGTCAGTGGCAGAAACAGAGAGGGAGAGTAGGGCCAGTAAGTAAACCTGTAGACAAAGGGTGGTGGCGGGGGGGACCCGATGGCTCGCGCCTGCCCAGTACTGGCTTCCAGCACCGAGGGAGGACGTTCTGTCTGGTTGGGCAGCGTCTGACCTGACCTGGCCGTGGGTCTGCCTCTTTCAGGGCCTGGCCTATGTGGAGTATGAGAACGAATCTCAGGCGTCACAGGCCGTACTGAAGATGGATGGCATGACTATCAAGGAGAATGTCATCAAAGTGGCCATCAGCAATCCCCCTCAGAGGAAGGTTCCAGAGAAGCCAGAAACAAGGAAAGCTCCAGGTGGCATGGTGCCGCGGCAGATGTACGGAGCGTAAGTGCTTGCGGGCTCCCAGTGCAGATTCTGCCGGCCAGCACCCTGGGGAGTTCGTTTCTGCTAGTGCGGTGGGCTGGGGCCAGGGCCTGAGCGCGCGGGGCTGTACACCGGGGCTCGCCAGAGCAGGGTGTCTGGAGCACGCCTGTGCAGAGCGCACGCCTGGTGTTCACGGTTCACACCTGTGATTTATTTGCAGTCAGTTGGTTTCTAGGCGGTGATTATTTAAAAAGTTTTTTTGTTTATTTTTGAGAGAGGGGGAGAGAGAGAGCACGTGCATGAGCAGGGAAGGGGCAGAGAGAGAGAGAGAGAGAGAGAGAGAGAGAGAGAGAGAGAGAGAAGACTAATCTAAAGCAGGCTCTAGGCTCTTCACTTGTGCTCTACACGTTCAGGGAAACTAGCCTGGTAACAAACTACAGAAGTGACCCTTGAAAGTACAGTCTTCACCTTTTAGCTTTGGGTAATTTAGGACCATCCTGGCTTATTTTCACACGTAAAGGCGGGGTGGTGATTGTTGCTCGGGAAGGTACATTCAGTGTTTGCTCTTCCAGGCGGGGGAAGGGAAGGACGCAGCTCTCCCTGCTGCCTCGTGCCCTGCAGCGCCCGGGCGCCCCGGCCCCCCAGGCCGAGAACGGCCCCGCCTCGCGGCCGGCCTCTGAGGTGGCCACCGAGGCGCCCAAGATGTCCAATGCCGACTTTGCCAAGTTGCTTCTGAGAAAGTGACCGGGACTATGGAGACAGGAAATGCCTTACTTCATGCTGGCCAGGAAGACCACCCGGCACCCAGCGGAACTTTGGGTATGGAGGGGCCCGGGGCAGCCCCCCTCTTGCATATTTTCCTCTGGGTTAGACAGAAAGGGATGAGGGCGTCCAAGTAAAGAGGCTTGAAGCGCTCCCTCATATTGAGGGCAGTAGGAGGAAAATGATCACTCCATTGGTTGGGTGCAGGGTGTCGTTTCCGAAGATATTTTTGTGTCTTACAGAGTGAGAAACAGAAGTGAAACTCAAACACCGTTTTGAGACCCACCTGTCTAGATGTTTTCAGCCAACTCTGGCCCTCTTTTATAAGACACCTCTCTCACACCCTGCACGGCACACGTGCCCGTCACTCTTTTAATTTTAAAAGACAAAATGGCAGATGCTAGTAATTCACCAGAATGGCCTATTTTAGTAAAGGGGTGGTGGGGAAGTCACCTAAAAAAAAAATTGATGGATTTTTGTTCAAGGAGGCTGTGCGCGTTTTTATATTATGTATTTGTAAATGACACATCAATCCACTGTTTTATGTTTCCTAAAAGCAAAGTCTTTGTGACATTTGTTTCATCTGGGAGTTCTGTGCGCCACCTGCTGTGGACCATTTTCTTTGCCCAGTGACAAGTGAGCCGTGTTCTTTGTCCAAACGTTGCGTTTCAGCCCTTCGGTTTTGTTTAAATGCCACGTCAAGTGCAAACTTAAATTCTCCCCACTTAGCTTTGTTTATTAAACTGAAGTACTCTTAAAAACTTCTTGCCAAATGGTACTCAGATGTGCATTCAAACGTGGATGTGTTTCAAAATGGGTGCACTTGGCGTTCCCTGACAGATGTGTGAATAGAACTTCTGTTAAGTCCAATCCTGTTGTCCCTTTGATTTAAATCCATTCAGTTGTGATGGGTCTTCAGCTTTAAACTTTACTTGGCAGCGTTTTGGCTCTGCAGCCTTTAAGCTTTTTTTTTTTTTTTTTT
>NC_043713.1:72818722-72836240 GCF_006229205.1 Suricata suricatta
TGTTAGGTGTTCCTTCTGAGTTAAATTCCAGTAGTGGCTACTGGAAGCGGCCAGAAGGACGGGTGCCGTGCACTGGTTCCGCCCTGCTCTCCGGAGCGGCCGCTCCCCCTCCGGCAGGAGCCTGTTCGCCGGGTGAGAGGACGGGGGACGCTCGGGGCCGGCCACTTAGGAGCCACGAGTATTCCCTTCCTGATCCAGGCTAATGTGGCTTTACCCCGTCGGCTTCCCATCTCTGCCCTGCTCTTTGCTCTGGGCCAGTCTTCTGCCCTCACTTTGTGCCTTCACATGTCAACACAGGCTCATCGCAGAGCTGAACCTCTCCAGACTGGAGCCCGGGGTGTTGACGGTTCTAGAAACGGACTGTTGGGAACGTGCGAGTGGGTATATGTGTTTTCCCCAGGAAATCAAGAACTGATGGCAAATAGGAGCATGGAGTACTTTGTGGTTTCTTGAGTGTTGGTGAAAGACCGGTAACTCCTCCATGGCACTGTAGGCGGCTGCCTCACCCAGAGTTCTGTCTCACTTTCCTGGTGAAATTACTGAAGTTACTCTGCCTTAATAATTTAAATAGGGCTTCATGTTCTGAAAGAATTCCTCCTTCGTTCTTGTGACAAATGGGAACAGCCCTTGAATAATAAGACAGCCAAGTCTCAGGCCTTTATGTCATAAAATACTTTATTAGAGTCAGTAATCTGTTAAAATAACATCCTCACAACAGAGCTAAAGTGCACGTGTCTCTCTAGTCCAGGGCGCGCCCTGCTGTCGGGCTTCCTTGGTGAGCCTAGAAAATCCAGACGACAGAAGAGTGCAGGCCGAAGAGCTAGCTCGTGGAAGCATACAGGCATGGAGAATTTTTGGCAAAGGTTTGACTGTCACTCAGGGCCACTTCATACGTCTCTCTTCATCCTTCAGAAAGCTAGCCTGTGTTCATTACACAGGTAATTAATTACACAAACACTTGCTACTTCAGAATAGTGATCTCTCTACCATCAGGCTGTGATTTCCCAAGCCAGAGGCCACACTATGTGCGTATTCACGTCATTTGGACCCTGACAAAGTGCACTACGGTGACAGACATCCTGGGCTCCGTCACTGGGAGGGAGACCCGCAGCCCTTTGCCTCTGAGGAGCACAGCAGCAGTCATATTGGTGTCTCTGCCGTTTATTATCGGTAGAGAAGATTCTTCCATAGACTGATGCCTGGGAAACCTGGCTGTGTGATACATCTAATCATTTTACAAGTTCCTAGAAAAATAAGGCCACTCGAAGACAATCCCTTTTGCTTCCCGGAGGGGAAGCTGGACAGGACAATGGCTGTGGGGGGCAGAGGTCAGGTGAGTAAGTGGGTAAAACTACATGACAGAAGAATCACAGATTCAGGTTAAGGGTTTTTCCTTGGTTGTAGAAACTCCAGTTCATCATCAGAAATGCGTACTTGGTGTTGACGTGGCATCTGGTTTCTCAGATGTGTCCTTGAGTCTCTGCCTACAGAAGGTGCTACACTCAGTCAGACTTGGCCACATGGACGATGCCTGACCCGCACCATGACTCCGCCGAGTGACAAACTCAGAACTTCTAAGACTGAAACCTCTGGTCCGAGTTGCCACAAATGAAGTGTGAGAAACATTCACACACACAGAAAACCAAGCTGGCCACTCCCCTCTTCTGAACTAGAAAAGTAGTCTTGGTAGGGCCAAGTCAGCCTCTGGGACTCGAGTTTGCAAGGCATCTAGGACTCAGAGACTTCTTTGAAATAAGCAAGGATCTAACTAGAAATGTTGTCAGCATTTTATTTCGTATCTCAAAAGTCTGCCCTACTAGTGAGAATTAGTCAGAACGCCAATCTCTTCGTAGGGGGAGCAAAACTCTCTCAGCAAGAAAGCTTTCCATGGCTTCTCAAGACCGGGGCCGGGTTCGCCCCAGGAGCGCTTGCAGGGGAAGCCACAGGGCCTCTCGGCCGGTTTCACAGAAACACTTGGAGGCCTTACTCCTGTGACCCCAGACCTCGTTCCACACTCCCAGCCTCGCCCCACCCGCGTGCAGATTCTGCTCCAGAACCCACGTTCCGGTCCCACGAGCAGCATCGGCGCCCCCCGAGCCTGCCGGGGCCACTAGCACAGCCGGCGGACTCCACACACCACCGACGAGCTCAGAAGAAAATAAATAACTTGGGCTGAATTATAAGTTACCTTAAAGACAGGGCTTAATAATTTAGTTTTTTTTCTTTCTTAACTAAAACGTCTGGAGGTAAAGAATGCTTAAGTTCCTGATCTGTCTCCTTGTGCTCTGGGAGACGACTAGGTTTCCAGAAATGCTAAGTGTTGCTTTCCACCCACCGGGACATCCCTTGGCCCCAAGGGAGGTTCTCCGGGGTTAGGGCCTCACAGGCAGGGTCTCCTTAAACCCGGAGTGGTTGGGATTGGCCTCTGGCAGCGCCACCGGATACTCAGTTGTGGCAAAGAGCAGGGTGTCCAGAGTGGTCTCTGTACATTTGGCGATGAAGCGGATGAACGGGCGCACGTCGCCTTCATTGGCAACTTCCAGTACGTGGTAGTACTCGGCCCTCTGCTCCTTGCGGATGGTGATGGGGGGGTAGCCCGCCTGCATCAGGATGAGGTTCATGAGCAGGCGCGAGGTCCTGCCGTTGCCGTCGATGAAAGGGTGGATGTAAACCAGTTTGTAATGGGCCAGGGCCGCAAACTCCACCGGGTGCAGGTTCATGGCGTCCTCAGAGTTGAGCCACTGTATGAACTCCTCCATCTGCTTTTCCACATCTTGAGGATGGGGAGGGATGTGGTGGCCCACGAGGACCTGTGTCGTCCGAAACCTGCCGGCTTCCACGGGATCCACGTAGCCCAGCACCCGCCTGTGGATCTCCAGCACGTCACCGATGGCCACAGACCCGATGCGGGACAGCAGCGTGGTGTTGATGTACGTCATGGCCGCGTGCATGCCGATGACCTCGTTCTGCTCCTCCAGGCTTTTCCCCGGCACGGCATAGCGGGTCTCGAGGATGTGCCTGATTTCCGAGAGGGTGAGGGTGTTGCCCTCGATCGCAACCGTGTGGTAGATGTGATGGTAGTAGGTTTCCTCCATGACCCTGCGCAGTGCGGAGTTGCCCTTGGGGATGGCCATGACTTTCTTCACTTTGCTGTCGATGATGCTGAAATACCTCTGGTCGATCTCCTCCACCAGCGGCAGTGTCCGGTCCCGGTTGACCAGCGCTTTCTCGTGGTAGGGCGAGATGGTCAGCGCTCTGGTGTACAAGTAATCTGCCTGGATGATGTCCTTGTCCTCTTCAGAAAAGATGCCAAACTCGTTGAGTGCGTCGACGAAGTCCGGGTCCATTTTGAGGGCGTGCAGGAAGAGCTTGTGGGCTTTTCCCCGCTTGCCCTGGCGTTTCATTTCCAGGGCTTGGTTCAGAGCTGCTCTGGCTTCCAACTTCCCAGCTAGAAAAGAGCCAAAGAAGCACTGGCAGAGGAGGGGAGGGAGGGCGCGGGATGTTCGGGGGAGCTGTCCCGTGCTGGCGGCTCAGGGGGCTCGTTCCAGCACTCTCTGTGTGTAGGAGCATTTGTGCCCCACAGCTGGTGTTCGTCTGTGTGTCCTCGGAGCCACTCTCTCTACCCTGGGAGGTAGCACCTGGCCTTTCCAACCCCCAGCTTTCCTAGTGCCAAAGTGAGTGGCTGTGGCCACAGCTCCTGTCAAGTGGCCCTCCTGAGTGATCCTCTCAGCTCCCTGCTGTCCTGGACCAGACCTGGTGATGCTGGTCGCTGCCCCTGTTCCTTCAGCCTAGGCTGTGACCAGCTCCCCCCCCTTGGTCCTAGGCCCTGGGGGCTTCCCCACCCTTGGGCTGTTCTTTAAATCTTTCAACCCAGTGGTTCTCAAGCTGGGGTGGTTTTGCCCCTTGGAGGACATCCCACAGTGCCTGGGACCTGGTGGGCTGTCACAGTTAAGGGGGTGGGGTTCCTGCTGACATCCAGTGGGTAGAGACCCGGGATGCTGCTCGAACCCCTACAAGGCACCACAGAGGGCAGTGGGCAGGGAGGGGGGGGGAAGGAGCTCCAGATCTAGCCTTCCCTCACCAGCCCCCCCACCCCACTGCTGAGTGTCGGGCACACACACGGCTTCCTTTCCTCCTATGCCCAAGCTCTCTTACCCTCTGGTCTTCTCTGCCTGGCGCAATTTCCCCTCATGCCTTTTCCTTGGGGGTGATTTTCCTATTTATACTGGGGTCTCCCCTCCAGGGAGCCTTCCTGGTGTGCCCCCCTACCTCCCCGTCACCAGGCTGGTGGTGCTATATGACAGTCATCTGTCAGCTTGTCTGAGCTGGGAGCTCAGGGCAGACTTGGTCCCCATTATGTCCCTGTGTCCTGCACACAGGCTGCTGTAGGTGCTGTAAATATCTATCAGATTGACAAGTGTTGAGGAGGGCTAGCCAGTCTTACCTGGAGAGGCCTTGGTCTTGACCGCCAGCAGCGCTGCATCGCTGGAGGTGACACTGAGCTCTGTGGACGGGCTGGTACACTTGGTGACGGCATGCTGTACCCTGTCCAGCTTGCTCCTGAGCAGGTAGAAGCCTTTGAGCACAGTCAAACACTGCTCTTCTATGGGCCCCAGTGGCAGCAGCAGTGCCAGCAGGGACCCTAGCACCATGCTCAGCAGCAGCACCCACAGGAAGCGGCCCCACACGGAGACCCACTTGGGTTCAGTCACCGCCATCACTGAAGCCATCGGCATGAGTGTCATCTGGACTCAGGGGCGGGCCCCCTGGGCATACTCAGGTTGCCTGAGAGCAGGATCTGCAGGGGACCAAGAGTTGTAGGAGATGAGGTGGGGGAAGAGGACACATGCAAGATACATTGCTGACTTCAGTGGGGCTTGGAGGGCCCCACACCTCTGTCACTGTGACCAGAGGGTTGAGGCAAGGCAGGAAGTGGCTATAAATGGGGGTGTGTGTGCAGCCTGAAGGACTGGTGCCACTTCCAGGGTGTTGGGACTCTGAGCAGTAATGCCACCGCACTCAACATTTATTGAGCACTTACTGTGTGCCAGGTCCCGTGCTAAGCACCAAGGACCTCATACATACTGTCTCTTGCAATCTTCAACAGGAGCTGATGCTATCATCACCCCACTTCTCCAGATGAGGAAACAGGCTCAGGGATGAAGCCCTTTGCCCCAGGTCAGCCAGTGAGTAAGTGACAGCCTCAGGACTTGAATTCAGGAACTCTCCCCCAAGCCCCCTTGACCACAGATCTCTGTGGCCACACGTCAAGATTGGCCAAGGCAGTTCTGGGGCCTATTCTCTGACATACACACTTTTTGTGGCCTGATACACTGCCTCTTCGTGCCCTTACCCAGGTATTAGCCACAGCGCTGCTCCCCTCTCTGGCCTTCCTGTCCTGGCCTGCCCAGCAAGGACTCACCTAGAGCTTGGGCAGTCCCGAGCATCTCAGAAACTCCAGCTGTGGGCCAGAGTGGGTCACCGATCCCTCACCCTCCATCATGACAGTGGGCATGTGTTTGGTACTGGTAGTGGAGGGGTCAGGTATGCAAGCACCATGATGCTAACAATAAGCATTTATTGGGCAACTATGGTGTACTGAGCACTGGGCTGAGGGCTAGCCATGCATTATCTCTTAATCCTTAACACCCTATGAAGGAAAGCTACCCCTATCTCCCTTTTACAAAGGAAACTAAAACAGAATCGTGAAGAATGAATTGTCAGTGCATCTAGGAAGAGGGCCCAGGTCTTAACCTCTAACTTCTTATCCAGGGCCCGTGCACCTCTACTTGGGCCTGCTCCTGGTGCTGGGCCTCCAAGACCCAGAAATGACTGATGATCGCTCAGGGTTTACAGTCTCCTGGGGGAAACCTGGCTCCTTGATACATCTGAAATGGATTGGTCTGCGTTCTAACGGGGGTACGCTTGGCGTGCTGTAGGGGTTTAGAAAAGGGTGTGAATCACTGCTTCATCCAGGTGCTTTAATGGGGCTCCCGGAAGGACGGGATCCATGGCAGAGCTGGAGTTCGCCAGGGATGCGGGTCTGCGCAGGGGAGGCAGGAGATGCGAATTTCTCATCTCTTACTACCCTTGGAAGGGGGAAACTGATGCCCAGAGGGGCTGGGCTATAGTCGCTTTGAACCCCGCCCAGGGCTCACTCCCCCACCGCTCCCGGCCCCGCTGGCTCTTTCCGAGCCCCTTGGGCTCGCCCCCTCCTACCGCGCGCTGCTTCCCGACCGGGCAGCCGACTCTTCCAGGAACTCAGCGGCCCCACGCAGCAGCCGGCTTCCAGGCCCTGCTCCACCGCCGGCCTTCTGGCCCCGCCTCCGGCGGCTAGCCATTGGGTGGTTCGCCATCCTTATCGTGGCGGATTGGCTTCCCCAACTTGTCCGCCCCTCGGACTTCCGGGTTTTCGCGTCAGCTTCTGCTTCCCCGGGAAAGACGCGCCGTGGGCCACTCCCATTGGCTGGCTCCTGTGTTGGTCTCGTGCCTGAAGGAGCCAATAAGCAACAGGCGGGGCGGTGCCCGGGCGACAGGCGGGAGTAGCGTGCGGAAAACCCGCGCGGGCGGAGACCTGGGGGCATGATTGATGCCGCGCCGGAAACTGGCAGTTCTGCCTGCCCCGGACTGCTGTGCTTCCCGCCCCTCGTCCCGGGGCCCTTCCCCTGGGCCTCCATTTCCTTGGGTGTAAAGTGAGGGTGCCCTCCCCTCTGTTAGTCTGCCTTCACAGCCTCTTGCTCTTAGCTGCGACGCTGTAGCAGGTTTGTCGTGGTTCCCCTTTCTGACCTCTTTCCCTTTTCCTCCCAGACTTTTTAATTTTGCATCCACACGAGAAGAAACTGGCTGGTTTATTTAGATTCCCAAGGAGATAGAGATTTTTTCCTTGAAACAAGAGAGTTGAAACCTCCATCTTAGTTCACACATACTGAAATTAAACACCCAGGACGTTTCCAAGGACGTTTCCAGAAATGCTAAGCATTAAGATGTTAGTGTATGGACTGGAGCCAGAGAGACCCTGGCTTAAGTTCTTTGTCACCTCCGCTCTCTGAGACCTTGGGCAAGTTACCCTGAGCTTGGGTTTTTCCATTTGTAAAATGGAGACAAATTGCCTGCCCCGCTTTGGCCCCAAGTTCAGGATTTGCAGGCCAGACTCTTCAAGATCTTGTTATGCCGTGAGACACATAGACCAACCGAGACCACTGAAGCCGAATTAAGGGAGTCTTTATTACTGGCCAGGACCGCACAGAGTTAACACGGAACTCTAAATGTGCGGGCGGAGACCAAGGACTTAGGGCTTTTTATAATCAGCAAGCAGGAAAGTGGGCAGGACAGAGGCAGAATTGAGCAGTTAATGTAAAAAGGCTACAAAGTGATAAAGAGGGCACCCCTTGTCCTGGTATGTGGGACAACATTTACTTTGAAGGCACGGTTTAAGGTTGTAGGGGAGTTATAAGGGAATAGCCATACGCAAAGTATTCAAACTGTATCATAAACAACCAGTAGCTCCAGACATCAACCCCTGGCCTCTTTGGGTTTTTTTTTTTTCCCCCTGCACCTAAGGATAGTTATGTAGCCCTCCAAGTGTAGACCCAGAAGGTAAACTCTGGGTCAGGATGGAAGGACTGAAGCTAAATTCATGTGTAACAATCTGCCCTCTTACTTGACACACAATCCCCTTGGGAGCCACCATCAGGTGTTTGCACTGGAAGCCACACAGCCCCAGGTTCTAAGACCAGCTCTGCCCCTTGCAAGCGGAGTCACATTCAGCAAGTGACTTGATCTATCTCACGGGTTCCGTTTGCTTTTCTGTAAAATGAGGACAGCGTGAGGACAGAACCTCCTCATAGGGTTTAGTGTGAGGGCGAAGCGAGATCCTACATGTCTGGCACGAAGCTAACGTTTGCTAAGTATCCGCTGTTGCAGTTATTCCTGTTACTGCTGTTTTGTTACTCACAGAAGAAAGTGTCAGAGCGGCAGGCTGCTTCAGCCACTGGGGAGTGACTCCGTGTCCTTTCTTAGGTCTCAGCCTGATCTAGTTTAGGGAAGCCACTGACCTACAGCTCAAAAGGAAGTGTCCAAACCCAGGCCAGAGGTGTGCTGTCATGAAAGACACCATGGGGGTGGGGGAGGGGGTGCATTGCAAGGTCACGGACCAAACAGCTTTGGCCTTTGCTGGCTGTGCTTCCATTTATATCTTGTAATTGTTCCGCTATTCCCCCAGCTCCCAGCTCTTGGCATGGAGAATGGCACATAGTAAATGCTCGAGAAATTTTGTTGATTCAAATAAGAGGTATCTGAAGCAGGACAACCCATGAGGTTTTTAAGAAACAAAAAATCAAGAGGGTGGTTATTTCGGGGGCTTCTTGTCTCTATCTGTCTTTTTCTTTTCTTTTTTTTTTTAAAGTGTATTTATTTTGAGAGGGTGTGAACAGGGGAGGGGCAGAGAGAGGGAGACGAGAATCCCAAGCAGGCTCCATGCTCAGTGCAGAGCCTGACGTGGGGCTCGATCCAACGGTGGTGAGATCATGATTTGAGCCAAAATGAAGAGTCAGTCGCTCAACCGACCAAGCCACTCAGGTGCTCCATTTTGTTTCTGTCTTTTGAGCAAAGGTCTTGAACATTGTTGTCTTGAAGTCCCCTGAATTTTCACTTCTGATGGCCTGCATAGTAATGTTGTCAAACCGTTCCCCAGAGGAGAGCCTGTCTGCCATGAAGCCAGTGAATTACGGAGGCCAGTTGGTGGAGGGGAAAGCAGTGAGGCTCAGGGGTCCGAGAGGTAATGCGTTCAAATGCAGGGCCAACGCAGCCAGCTCTCCTTAGCTGTGCGACCTGGAGTAGGTCACTTACCTCACTCAGGTTCCTGGGGCTTGTGGACTTCTGTCCCCTCCCAGGCATAAGATGACATCATCATCTGCTTTTAAAGGCACCCTCCGCTTTCTACATCTTCAGGCACCAGTGTAACCTCTATAATGAGCTTAGACCCTGGGTAGCAAATCCAGAAGCGACAATAGAACCATCGATGAGTAAAACTGCCTGGGCATGAGACAGTAGGGGGAGGTGGGGAGTGTGGAGAAGGTGAGAGCACCTGCCTTATCCAAAGTGGGTAAGAGCTAATCTACTCTCACCTATATTTATTGTGTGAAAAATGTAGTATGTCCAAAAGTTGACAGATTTTCTATTTTTTCCAAAGAAATGTCAGGCCTCGATCTTTAAGCAAACGCTCCAGATTTTTTAACAGTTGGCATCTCTGCCCACCGGCTACGGAGGGCTGCCAGACTGTAATCCCTGTTTTAGGCTTTTAAAATGGGGCAGGACATGGCGGTTGGGAACACAGGAAGCACCATCCCGAATGCCGCTCAGGCAAAGAGTGCGCCACTGTCTGTGACCACCAGGGGGCAGTAATTCACCAAGCATCACGTCCCCCATTCCCTCTCTTTGTCAGGAGATCACACTCAATTTTCTTGACTTTGGCTGCGTTCAGCTGTGTTGAATGCACAAAATATGGTCCCTGAAGCGAGATTGAAAAGTTGGCTTTCTCCACTTTAAGCATTCTATGGTGGGTGGAAATGGCTTCCTGGAGGCTCACGGAGGAGTTTTCTAAGAGCTTACCTTGACACTTGACAAAGAACCTGGAAAGTGGCTGCTTGGGAAATGTGTCCATTATGCAAAACAAAACAAAACAAACCCTTATGCATCTTTAAGAAACAGCAGTCAAGCGCTTCTTGCTGGCAGAGTCGGGTTCTATTGCTTCGGAAACACAAAACCCCCCAACTTGAGACTATATATTGCATTGAGATGGCTCCGGAATGACTCAACTTCATTTAGAAGAAAACGCTCCACACTGGTTCTCTCTCCCCCAGTGCCCGGGTTCTTCTCATCCCCCAGCCTGCTCGGATTTGCTTTTTCCCTTCTCTCCTTCTAACTTAGAGCTGCTGCAGAAGAGACCCCCAGCAACCCTTCTCCCTGACTGCGATTCCCTCAGTTTGCATCCCAGTGGGGCCTTGGGGGCATCCCCAGGACGCAGGGTTTGGGGTAGGTGTCCTTGGGCTGATGGCTCACGCTTGGGATTCAGGATGATCTCAGACCTGGAAATAAGGATTGTTTTCAGAGCAAATCACTTGGGGGAAGTGGTATTTCTTACTTTCAAAAAAATAAATCATAACTGCTCCCTTTTCTCATTAAATAACCCAAATATCCAACTACGTACTTTATTTTATTTCTTTTTCTTTTTTTAAAAATTGACGTGTGGCTGGCATACAATATTATGTTCGTTTCGGGTGTACAACATAGTGATTTGACAATTCTGCACATCACTCAGTGCTTACCGTGAAGAATGTAGTTACTGTCCATTACTTTACAATGTTATCACAACCGCCTTATTTCCTAAGAGCAAAGTGGGATCACAGATATAAGAGAAGGCACAAATAAACAATAAGAAGGGAAAAAATGCCATGCGCCATTGTACTAGATATTTTTATGCACATCTATTTTTGAATTTATTTTTCTAAGTTACATATGTGATTTTTAAATTTCTTTTTTTAATAGTTTATTTTCAAATTGGATTCCATATAACACCCAGTGCTTCTCCCCACAAGTGCTCTCCTCCATGACCATCACCCCTTCCCTCCCTCCCCCTCCCCCTTCGGTCCATGGTTCATTTTCAGTATTCAATAGTCTCCCATGATCTGTGTCCCCAGCTCTCTTTCCCCTTTCCCCTCCCCATGGTGCTCTGTTAGGTTTCTCCTGCTAGACCTATGAGTGTGCACATCTATTTGTAAATCATGAAATATTTCAGGCATCCAGAAGGCATGGGTAGTAAAATGAATCCCTGTGTGCCTGCCCCGCCCCCACCTCAGGCTTAAGAAATATATTACCAGTGCACTGAAGCCCCCAGGCACCCTATCGCCTCCCCCTCCTTCACTCCCGGAGGTAACGCCATCTTGAATTTGTCGCTTATTACATCCATACATGGCCTCTTGTTTTTACCCATAGGTATATATTCCTAAATAAAATATAGTGATGTTCTGCATGCTTTTACATGTTATATGTAAGCTGTGTTTCCTTCTGCTTTTTTCTTTTTTTTGGTTGGCATTATGTTTTAGAGATTTATATTCATATCGATACATGGGCTTCTGGTTCATTAACGGCGCACTGCTGTGTACTGTCCCACCTGACAATGTACTTCCCATTTACCCATTGATAAGCATTTGAATTATTTCCAGTCCTTTCTGTTACAAGCAACATGTCAGTGACATTCTTGTGTGAGTGTCTGGCGTGTGTCTGGAAGTTTCTCTAGGGCGGAGCTTCTCAACGAATTGCCTGGGGAGCTTTTAAAAGCTCTAGACCAGTAAAGTCCTCCAACCTTTCTGATCCTCCTGTATCGTGGCTGTAAGTGGACAGATTGAACCAGTTACACGACCTCACTATCGGTAGCGGTAACCACCAGTTATTAAGCACCTACTGTGTACGAAGTAATTTATGTGTATTGTTTTATTGGATTTTTGTAACAATGCCATCAGGTAGAGATCATTAAACCCACTTTACAGAAGGTAAAACTGAGGCTCATAGAAGTTAACTAGTCTGAGTCCCCCAGCAAGCAAGTGGCAGAGCCAGGGTTCACAACCGGCCTTCCTGACTCGGAACTTATGGTTTTAGCCACTATGAGACTCTGTGATCTCAGAGCTGCTTCAGCTCTTCAGTTTTACAGGTGGAGAAACTGAGGCGGATTAGAGTGCAAGGGCAAAGCCAGGACACAAATCCAAGTCTGTAGACTCTCTCTGTATTCGTCAACACGTCACTTTCTTACATAAAAGTACTTTGATGAAAGGAATGAGAAGCAAAGAGGGAAAAATCTTTTTTTTAATTTAATTTTATTTTGTTTAAAAATTTTTTAATGGTTTTTTTTTTTCTTTTTTGCGAGACAGAGAGAGACAGCATGAGCAGGGGAGGGTTAGAGAGAGAGGGAGACACAGAAACTAAAGCAGGCCCCAGGCTCTGAGCTGTCAGCACAGAACCTGACGCAGGGCTCGAATCCATGAACTGTGAGATCATGACCTGAGCTGAAGCCAGATGCTTAACCGACTGAGCCACCCAGGTGCCCCAGGAAAAATCTTAATAAAGCCATCTTTCCTTCTCAGGACAATTTCTGGCTCTCCTAGGGGCAGCTGGCTCTACTCTGTATCAGTTATCCACTGCTGTGTAACAAATAATGCCCAAATTTAGCAGCTTAACACAACAATAAACATTTATTATTTTACATAGTTCAATAATGTTAGGAATCAAGAGTGGCTTTATCGGGTGAGTTCTTTTTTTTTTAATGTTTATTTATTTTTGAGAAGAGAGAGCACAAACTGGGGAGGGGCAGAGAGAGAGAAAAAAAAAGAGAGAGAAGGAAACACAGAATCTGAAGCAGGCTCCAGGCTCTGAGCTGCCAGTGCAGAGTTCAAACGTAGGGCCCAAACCCACAAACCACGAGATCATGACCTGAGCTGGCACCAGACGCTTGCCTGACTGAGCCTCTGAGGCGCCCCTGGGTCCGGTAGCTCTGACCCCAAGATCTCTCTGGAGATTGCAGTTGCAATGTTGGCTGGGGCAGCAGTCACCCGAAGGCTTGACAGCCATTCCCAAGGCGGCTGACTGATGTGGCTGGCAAGTTGGTGCTGCCTGGTGGCCAGGAGCCTCCATCTCTCCCCATGTGGGTCATTCTGTAGGCCTGTTTGAGTGTCCCCACAACATGGCAGTTTCCCCCCAGTCTGAGTGATCCAAGCGTGTGATGTCTTTTATGACATAGCTTTTGAAGTCACACCTGGTCCCCTCTGCTGGGCTGTATGGGCCACAGCACAGGGCAGGCTGGTATGAGGTGGAAGGGGATCGCGAAGCGTTCAGCAGGAGGGGAAGACCTTCGGGCTGTCCCTGAGGCTGCCTGGCCAGCACCCACTGTGCCTGCCCCTCCTCCGCCCCAGGCCCTCCGACAGGCCAACAGCGTGGACTTTAAGCTTTGGCAGGCATGAGACTCACCTATCACAACCCTGGGCTCCCACTTGCCAGCTGCCTTTCCCCCAGATGTTTCGCCAGAGCTTTCCAGCCCTGTTACTCTCGTTGGCCTGAGAAGTTGCCTACTCCTGCCTTAAAGTATGGTCCTGCCGACACGGAGACCAGCTCAGGTGCTCAAGATGCCCATTGAGATCATAGCCTGTGAAAGATGGACTAACACCTTCTCCTCTTCCTGCATGGTGACGGGGACTCAGGGTGGCCCCTAGGCCGATCAAGGGGGCCGGAACCGCCTGGGTCCAGATCGCAGTGCCTTTGGATGGCGTGGAAGCTTTCAGTTGCCGTGGTAACACGGAGACAAGGAAATTAGCAAGGGTGCCTGGCTAGGCTAGAAAGCTGAGCTTTTACTCAGCATTCCCCACTTCTAACTAGATAAGGCTGGGGACGGACATCAAAGGGCCTTCTCCTGGCGGGGAGGAGATGCTCTTTAATAAATTGTGCAATGAGCACAGCCCCCATCGAGTGATGGTGGCAGCTCTGGCATTCTCAGAGGAGCTCCAGGAGTCAGTGTGCAGCCAAGGGGGCTTTCTGTTGTTGCTGATGTGGTTGTCGTCATTTTAAGAAGACTTTTAGGTGTGTGAGGGGGAGGAGGGCGGTTAGTACTCTCTACACCCAGTGTGGGGCTCGAACTCACGGCCCCGAGATCGAGTTGCACCCTCTACCAACGGAGCCAGCAGGTGCCCCTGTTGTTGGTAATATCAACTTCATTGAGGTGTGATTCTCATACCCTACAATCCACTCAGGATCATGGTCAAGGTTAGAACTTTTCATCGCCCCCGAAAAGAAACCTCCCACCCTGTAGATTTCTCTGCCGCTGCCCGCCCTCAGCCCCGGCAACCTACTTTCTATCTGTATAGATTCTTCCTATAAATGGAATCATAGAACACGTAGTCTTTTGTGACCGGCTTCTTTTAGTATTTTTGTCCTTTGCCTCCTTAAGGTTCTCCATAGTCTCCCTGACAAAGGTGTCTTTGTTCTCTTTGAGGACAATTCACGGGCCGGGGGTGCCGCTGCCAAATTAGCCCCCGCTCCCAACCCCCCCCACCCCATTCCCCACCCCGGGCTCCATGTGGATGGAGGGGCGCAGACTCCTCTGTGGCCGCCAAGGTTCACCCTTCCCTGCTGCTTTGAGGCTGTAGTGGTGCAAGTGGCCCCTTTGGAGCACGACCGGCCCCGTGTTGTGCCTGCACAGTGGACATGCCTCCCCGCCGCTCCTTTTGAGGCTGGGGCCGGACAGTTACACTCACAGCCAGCAAGCGCTCGCTAGTGCCCGGCCCCGTCCTGGGGGTGGCGCGCATGGTAGGACTAGTTCATTGTTACAGACCTTTTCTCCCCTCCCACCTTTTCTTTGTAAATCTTTCTTCTTCTTCTTTAAATGTTTATTTATTGAGACAGAGAGAAAGGGAGAGAGGGAGAGAGAAAGCAAGAACAGGGGAGGGGCAGAAAGAGGGAGGGAGAGAGAGAGAGACTCCCAAGTAGGCTCTACACTGTCAGTGAAGAGCCTGACATGGGGCTCAATCCCATGTCAGATCCTGATCTGAGCCGAACTCTAGAGTTGGCTGTTCAACGGACTGAGCTGCCCAGGCGCCTCCCACCTTTTCTTTTTGTGGGATTCCCTTAAAAGCCACATGTTTTGCTGAAGGTGTAACCTGTCTGTTTTCTATCTTTCAGTCATAAACGCATACACACAAAAATCTCCCTGTTCACCTTGTGCTGGTCTGGATGTTTGACTTGCTTATTTGATTAGTATTATTACTGCATTAAAATACACATGAAAGTTACCAGCTTCACTGCCTCGAAGCGCACGGTTCAGTGGCACTAAAGGCATTCGCACTGTTGCACAGATACCCCCACCATCACCTCCGGAGCTCTTTTCATCTGCCCACTGCTCCCCAGTCCCCCCCCCACCCGTGGACCCCCTTCTACTTCCTGTCTCCATGATTCTGCCCAGTCTAGGTGGAACCCAACAGCATTTGTCCCTCTGTGATGGCAAAGTGTCGTAGTGTCCCTGGGGGTCCGCCCTGTGGTAGCATGTGTCAGAATCCCCTTCCTTTTTTTTTTTTTAATTAAAAGTTTTTAAAGTTTACTTACTTATTTTTGAGAAAGAGGGAGATGAGGGAGGGACAGAGAGAGAGAGAATCCAAGCAGGCTCCGCACAGTCAGCACAGAGCCCGACACGGGGCTCGAACTCATGATATGGTGAGTGAGATGATGACCTGAGCCAGAATTGAGAGTCAACTGCTTAACCGACTGAGCCCCCCGGGCGCCCCATAAGGCTCCTTCCTTTTTAAGGCCAGATAACATTCCTAGGGTTCCCTTTTAGCATGTCCTTATGCAGCTGAGATGGTAGTCTGATATTCTTTTTTAATTTTAAAGATTTTATTTTTTTAGAGCAGCTTTAAGTTCATAGGAAAATTGAGAGGAAGATACAGAGATTCCCCATATCTGCATTACCCACCCCCCCACTCACAGCCCCGCACCCCTTTACAGCATCCCCCGCCAAGGCGGAATGTTTGTAATCCGTGAACTTCCATGGACACAGCCTTATCACCCAAGGTCAAGGTCCATAGTTTACATTCAGGTTCATTGTCAGTGTTGTACGTTCGGTGGGTCTGGACAAATGCATCGTGATAGATATCCACCACCATGGTATCATGCAGAGTATTTCCACTGTCCCAAATGTCCTCTGTGCTCTGTGTTTCCATCCCTCTATCCCTCTCAATCCAGGGCACCATGATCTTTCTACTGTCTCCATGCTTTTGTCTTTTTCAGAATGTTGTATGTTGTGGGGGTGCCTGGGTGGCTCACTTGGTTGAGCATCTGACTTCGGCTCCGGTCATGATCTCACGGCTCGTGAGTTTGAGCCCCACATCAGGCTCTCTGCTGTGGAGCCCACTTCGGATCCTCTGTCTCCCTCTCTCTCTGCACCTCCCCCGCTTGCAGTCCCTCTCTCAAAAATAAATAAACATTAAAAATTTAAAAAGAAAAGAATGTCATATGTTGGAATCATTCAGTATGTAGCCTTTTCAGATTGGCTTCTCTCACGTAGTAATATGCACTTAAGTTTCCTCCGTGTCTGTTCATGGCGTGATAGGTCATTTCCTTTTAGCGCTGAATATTCCGTGGTCTGGAGGTATCACAGTTTTCTTACCCACTCACCTACTGGAGGACATCTTGGTTGCTTCCGGGTTTTGTCAGTTAATGAATAAAAGCTACTGTAAATATCTGTGCAGGTTTTTGTGTGGACCTGTGTTCAACTCCTTTGGGTAAAAACCAAGGAGCACAATTGTATGACAAGAGTAAGTCTGGTGGTGGAAGAAACGCCAACTCGTCTCCCAAAGTAGCTGTCCCTTTGTGCCATCCCACAGCTGAGAGGGAGAGCGTCTGCTGTTCCCACCCTCGTCAGCATCGGTATTGATAGTGTTCCAGATTTTGGCCATTCTCGTGGGTGTGTGGTGGCATCCTGGGTTTGTTTGCTTGTTTTGTTTTTAATGTTTATTTATTGAGAGACAGAGTGAGAGTGAGAGAGGGGAAGAGAGAGAGAAAGAGAGAGAGAGAGAGAGAGAGAGAGAGAGAGACAGAGAGACAGAGAGACAGAGAGACAGAATAAGAAGCAGACTCCAGACTCTGGCCTGATGCTGGGTTGAACCCAAGAACCTGGAGATCATGACCTGAGCCAAAGTTGGACGTTTCACCGAATGAGCCACCCAGGCACCCCTATTTTATTTTTAAAGTTTATTTGTTTATTTTGAGAGACAGAGAGTGAGAGAGGGAGGGAGGTGGGGAGAGGCAGAGAGGGAAGAAGAGAAAATCCCAAGCAGGCTCTGAGCTGTAGTGCTTGATGTGGGGCTCAAGCCCATGAACCGTGAGATCCTGACCTGAGCCGAAACCCAGAGTTGAACACCTAACCAACTGAGCCACCCCAGGTGTCCTAAATGTGATGAGAATTTAGAGCCACTCACAGAGCAGAATACAGAACCCCTCCAGATTTTAATAGTACCTCCCCCCCACCACCTTTCACAGTGGCCTGCGTCTCTAATAGTACCCCCCCCACCACCTTTCACAGTGGCCTGCCTCTCTAATAGTACCTCCCCCCCCCCACCACCTTTCACAGTGGCCTGCCTCTCTAATTCTTTATCAGTCCCTATTTAGGAGGTTGATTTTCTCAGGGCTTTCCAAAAATGCTTAACTTTTCAGGGACACAACTTCCTTTTCCCCTCCTATTTTCTCCTACCACCCGCTGTTTACCCAAAGTATGAAATGCCAATGGCAAGTGCAACGGGCATCAGCAGGTTTGGGAGCGGACCGCCGTTTGTGGTAAGCATAGGGCTCACCTGGTGTCGTGGGCAGCTCACTGGCCCGCGGGGGCGGGTGTGCCGTGGCCGCCTAATCGAACCCTCTCACGAGACAGATCCACACTGGACAAAATTCTACAAAATGTCGGGCCAGTGCCTGTCAAAAGTGTCCC
>NC_043713.1:72836340-72842381 GCF_006229205.1 Suricata suricatta
TCTAAAATGTTTACTACTGGGCCCTTCCTAGAACAAGTTTTCTGACCCTGGGTTTAGAGTGCTGGGTCCGGAGACAGACTGTGTGGGGTTGAAAACCCAGCCCTGCCCCTGTGTGACCTTGGGCTTCCTGGCTTCGTCTTCTCATCTGTGAAATGGGGATGACCACGGTGGTTGTCACACAGGTTTTTAGAGGAGTGAGTGGGCTCTTGGCACGTGGTACATGGGAGATGTTATCATCATCTGGACAGATGTTACGTGCCTCTGGCTTGGGACTTCCCTGCTGGTCACAGACACCTGAGACCAGCCCTGTTGGGGCTGTGGAAACAGCTGTGGGTTCTCTGGGGGGTTTCCCAGTAGTGTGTTGTTTCCGGTCCCCCGAGTTAGGCTGTTGTGTGAAGGGAGGCGGACCTGGCTCCCAGCTGAAGGCAGGCTGCCCTAAATCCTCCTTCACCCTGGAGTATAAGCAGGGGGACCTGTAAACCTCTTGGGGGGAGTTTAGTGGAGGGGTTTTGCCATGTGCAAAGTGATTTTCATAGCTGTTGGCAGGGAGGCAAGTGTTAGAAAGAAGTGGGCCACCCGAGGTGTCTCCTTGGCTCAGGGTAGTGGTTAAAACGCTGACTCTGAAGATGGACCTGAGTTCAAATCTGGACTCCAGCACTTCCCATGCAACCTCAGGCAAATGACTCCATCACCCTGAGCCTCAGTTTCCCTAGCTGTAACTAACAATACCAGTAACACCCATATTAGGTTGTGCAGGGGAAGCCCCTTCGTGCCTTTAGTCCACCTCTGAGTCACCTGTTTTCTTATTTACGTAATGGTTTTCTTTAAATCAACTTTTGAACATAGACCATCATCCTAAGGCCATAATGTTGGTGATATCATAGGGTACACAGTGGCTTTTTTCCTAAAACACAGCCCAGCTGCATTAAAAAAATAAAATTTTATGTCTTTAATTTATTTTGAGAGAGAGAGAGACAGAGAATGAATGGAGGAGGGAAAGAGGGAAACACAGAATCTGAAGGAGGCTTTGTCAGCACTGAACCCAACACGGGGCTCAAACCGACAGATTGTGAGATCATGACCTGAGCTAAAGTCAGACACTTAACCGACTGAACCACCCAGGCCCCCCGCCCCCAGCTGTATTTTAAAAATGTGACCCACCAGAACGTAGACTTCACCGAGCCAGGGAAGTTTATGTATTTTGTTTGCTGATCCATTTGCAGCCCACTGCCTGATACATAATAGGGGCTCACTACGTGTTTGTGGAATGAATGAATGAACGAATGACCTTAAATCGATACAATCGTTAGCTCAGGCAGTCAGAGTCACACGGCCTTCAGGTTGGAAGACCGCCCCTCTTCACCCATGATGGCCGCCATCTTCCCAGTTCTTTGGTGCCAAGTCGGGGGACCCAAACCAAGTGAGCCTGTGATGTCTTTTGGCTACTTCTGAGCTCAGTCCAGGTGGCAGCCAGCCCAAACTGAGCCCTGACGACTGCAGAGACGCTGTGGGGTCTGGAGAGAGACGATCACGGCACATGGGGGCCCAGGGTGTGCAACGGCCAGCTCCGTCCTTATCCGTTATTTATTATTGCTGCCAGCATTTTCGTTAGGAGAAGGCAGGCGTTTGGGCGCGTAGCTGCCTCCAGATGTCCGCCATAAACGCACTGCACTCGCTGAGCTCCCAGAAACATAAAACCCGCTGTCAATGGACTTGCCCAGAGCCTGTATTTGCTGCGCTTTTGTTCTTGTGTAGTTATTGCATTAAGTCTCCTGTGATTACAGAGCTGACAGCTGGCAAGGATTTGCATATGGCATGAAATTAAGTTAGTTCATTTTAATGTCTAAACTGAGCAGGGCACGGATTTGTCTGCTGAAAACGCTGCCTCCCTTATCTTTGTTTGCACATCTGCTTTTGGCCCCAGCCTCTACTTTCTTGACGTTTGATTGCTCCCCGTTTCACCCAGAGATAGCAGGGGATTGGCTCCCCCTTCTAGAACGCCAGGAGGGAGTTTTGTGCTTGGGGCCTAGAATGTTCTCTTGTAGGTTTGGGGGAGGGGGGATTCAGATTCAAGGGCAGCTGAGAAGAGGCCAGAGAGCAGCATTCTAGCCCCAGCTGTGTGGTCTTCCTGCTGCGCTGCCTTGGGCAGGTCGCTTTCCCTCTCTGGGCCTCAGTTTCCTCCTCACTCAGATGAGGGGCCAGAAGTAGATGAGTGTTCACTTCTAGGGGTGAACATTTTGACATTGGGGGGTGGGGCAAGTTTTCATTATGTGGGACCGAGAGAGATAGGGCACATTGTTTGGCATTCCTGGTCCTTTGGCATCGGATGCCAACATCCCGCTCCTGCCCGTCACTGCCAATTCATTAGGACCTCCGCACACTTCCGCATGCACAGACCTCTCTACCGTCTCCACGGGCACTGTCTCCCCCACAACCAGCACCTGCGTCTCTGTGTGGGCACTTTGCCCTCAGTCCGCCAGGAGCCATTTTGCTGGGAATTCACGTCCCCATTCTGGGAGTGTGAAGCCGGCTCCACAGCCTGGCGCGTGGCTCCTCTTCTACACAGTGCTCATCCTATATATGGAGTGGCCCTATTTCTGATAAACACATGCACAGTCTGGCTGGAGCTCTACCCCACTATGTTGACTGCTTATTTTATCTTTGGGTGATCTTTAAAAAAAAAACTGCACTGAAACATTTTCTTGGGTACACTGCCTATGTAGAAATTGTGTGACAAGAAAACAGGAAAGGTCAAAGAAAGCCAGAGGGCCTCCTTCTCTCCTCTCTCCCGCTGTCACGGGTCGGGTCTCCGTTCCCAGCCCCGCTGACACTGCCGCTGTCTCCAGCGCGGCCCATCTGCTTCCTTCAGGGTCTCCCTGGAAGTGTGACTCTCTGTTCAGGCCCCGGACTCTGCCCGGCTCCCACCATCTCAGGAGCCAGGGCAGAAAACCAGCCTTGCTGTAGCGCATGTGTCTTCAAGGGGACCCGGCTTGGGTTGGGCTTCCTGGAAGAAGACCTTCTAAGAGAAGGACTTATGTGTCCCCAGAGAGAGGCGTAAGGGGGTCGGAGAGGCAGGAAGGGAAAGGGAGGAAGCCAAACAAGGTATGATTTTGGGGGCAAAGTCCTGTGGAGGGTAGTCTCAGCCCGCATCCTCGGGGTGCCCTGGAGAGAGTCGCTGAGCAGAGTTAGCCTGGGGAGGGAGCTGGGCTTTCACACACCGGCGCCTGATGGTCATCAGCGAAGGGCTGCCTGGGAGAAAAGCTCAGGCGCTCCTGCATCCTTGCGAGTGCCAGCAGAAGCTTCCAGCAGCCCAGCTGTGCCCAGGAGGGCCACGGGGACCGGCTGGTGGAGGTGACGGCGTGCAGTGGCCGGGGTAGGTGAGACGCTGGGGCACACAGAAAAGGAATGAAGGGATCTGGGTGGATTTGGGCTGAGCACCGATATTGTCCAGGCCAGACCAGGTGCTGGGATGTTTCGGAAAGTGATTGACCTGGTGTTCTCTCCTGTGTGAGCTTAGGCAAGTGCCTCAGCCTCTCTGAGCCCTAGTCCCCCAGTCTTCTGGCCTGAAAATGGAGGCAATCATTCCCCCCGCCCTCCCGCCCCAGGGCTTTGTAAATAAAATGCTATACCAGGGTAAGGCGTTTACCTTTCTCTTGGGTGGGAATTTGTTTATGTGATGTCTTTGCACTATAGTTTGAACGGAATGAGACTGTGCATTGTATTAGTCAGCTGGGCGGCCATAACAAAGTACCAGAGACTTGAGTGGTGTAAACAACAGAAAAGGGCCTCTCACAGTTCTGGAGTCTAGAAGTCCAAGGTGTCAACAGGGTTGGTTTCTGAAGAGGCCTCTCTCCTTGGTTTGCAGATGGAATCTTCTCGCTCTTTCGTCTCTCTGTATTTGTGTGGGAGGGAGAGGGAGAGAGGAGAGAAGGGAGGGGGAGAAAGAGAGGGAGAGAGAAGGAGAGAGAGGGAGGAAGAGGGAGGGAAGGAGAGAGGGAGAGAAGGGAGGGGGAAGAAAGAGAAGGAAAAAAAGAGAAGGGGAGAGGGGAGGGGGGGAAAGAGAGAGAAAGAAAGGGAGAGGGAGGGAGAGAGAAGGTGCTATCTCTGGTGTCTCTTCTTCCTCTTATAAGGACACTAGCCCTGTTGGATTAAGGCCCTCACCCTATGACCTCATGTAACCTTAGTTACTTCCTTAAAGGTCCTGTTTCCAAATACAGTCACTTTGGGGGTTAAGGGTATAAGATGTGAGTTTGGGGGCGGGGGAAGATAATTCTGTCCATAACATGCATGTAGAATGCTTGTGCAATGCGGGGCAGATGCTTTCGAGATGTTCCTTTCTCTACCCTTCCTGCCTCCCTTCTCTTGATCCTTCTTTCCAACCAGTACTGCTTTCCAGGTACTGATCTGGGCTGGGGAGCGGAGTGGTCAGCAAGTCAGACAGTTCCTGCTGCCATTTCCTCTGAAAATGTCTGACCTCTCAGCCCTGGTGAAGCAGAATCACTAAGCTGCAGTCTGGGCTCAGGATCCTTAGTGTCTGGAGTCAGAGCCAGGACCCCCAGGCCTGACCATGGGGTGTCCTCATGGATGTTGGTGGGAGAGTGCCCAGAATGTGTTTGCAATTAAACAGACAAACAGAAAAATGGTGGCTAACTTGAAAAGATGATTTCGCTTAAAAGCGCCTATTTCCAGCTTCTCTTGAAATAATTAGATGAGCTGGCGGCCCTGGGCCCCCATTCTTGCGAGGCCTTTGTTGGCTTGAGCCGCATTCCCACCATCCTTGGGGAAGTGGGCACGTGGTTCCCAGTTCACTCCATTCCCTGCCCGGTCTGGCTCAGGAATTATCCTGCCTGGCCCTGTAGGTATTAAGACTTGCAACGGCTATTTTAAATAAATACGACTAATTGGAGCGCCTGACTTTGGAGCCTGACTTTTCCCATATGGAGAATGGGGTCTTGTTTTCCATGTTCCCTCCCCGCTCCCATGGGTGTAAGGACACGGAAGGTGGGGTGCGGTTTGGGGTGAAGGCTTCTGGGAGTTGGGTATCATTATGGTGGTAATGGGTGTGTGGCTCTGGTTGTCCCAATTCACGTCCTCCCTGTATCCATGCTGTTTCTAGAACTCCTAGTCTCCTCCTATTCTGGCTCTGGGCTTGACCATGTGACTTTCTCTGGCTCTCAGGATACTAGCAAACATAATGCAAGCAGAGGCTGAAAAAAGTGCTTGCATATTTCCATTTGCTCTCTCGGACTCCTGCAGGCACCTAGAGAATGTGCCTGAGCTGGCCAGAAAATGTGTCCAGACCAGAACATGAGAGATGCATGCATGTGACAGGCACATGGGAGAGAGCCCAGTTGTCCCAACTGAGGCCATCAGCCAACACTTGCTGCCTGCCAGACAAGTGTGTGAGCTAGGCTGAGGCTTGAAGACCTGCCAGCCAGCCCGTGGACTCGTTCAGAGTCATAAACGTAGTGTTTGAAGTGCTGGAGTTTTAAGATAGTCCGTTACTTGGTATTATTGTAGCCGGAGACAATGGATACATTTATGTAGAGAGACTCCATTCTTCCTTCCCTCCGAATCTCCCCTCCTCCCTCTTCAACTTGAACTTTCTGGGCACCCACTAGGTGCTGGGGTACATCGGGGACCAAAATTAGATACAGTCCTTGCCCTTAGGATGTTTGTAATATCACTCCTATTTCTATCACTCACCTTGTCGAGATCGAACTTCAGCATGGAGGTGACTTAATTCGCTGCTCTAGGCTGAACTGGGATGGGTTTCTTTCCCACAGAATGCTTTGTTACAGCTTTTATCCGTTCTCATTTTAATTGTTCCCTCGGCCACTGGTAGAATGGCTCTTCCCAGTAATGGAAATCCTTTCAAAATGATGTGTGCAGCTGAGATGTTCTTAAGTAATTTATATAAAGAGGGAGCAAATCCTTGTATGTTTTTATAAGGTAGGGAGAGTTTTATGTTCTGTGAAGTTTGATGTATTGTGATGAATTATGCTTTGGTCTGAAGTCTATGCAGAAAAGCCCAGCATTTC
>NC_043713.1:72842481-72912922 GCF_006229205.1 Suricata suricatta
GGCTCTTAATGTTGACTCAGGTCATGATCTTGCAGTTCATGGGATCGAGCCCCGTCAGGCTCTGTGCTGAGTGTGGAGCCTGCTTCTCTCTCTCTCCCTCTCTCTCTGCCCCTCCCCTGCTTGATACTCACTCTCACTTTCTCAAAATAAATTAACATTTAGGGGCACTGGTGTGGCTCAGTTGGTTGAGCATCCAACTTCGGCTCAGGTCATAATCTCGTGGTTGGTGAGTTCAAGTTCCCCCCCTCCATCCCGCCCATCTCAAAAATAAATAAATACTAAAAAAAGCATTAAATTTTTTTTTAAAAAGGAAGGATCTTGAGATGAGATTATCTTGGATTATCCAGCTGGGCCCTAAGTCCAATGACAAGTGTCCTTATAACACAGAAAGAGGAGAAAGCCATGTGAAATTAGAGGCTGCAGGGATGTAGCCACAAGCCAAGAGGTACTTGGAGCCACCGGAAGCTTGGAGCCACAGGAAGGATTCTTTCCTAGAGCATCCAGGGGGATCAGGGGCCTACTGACACCTTGATTTTGGAACTTCTGGCTTCTAGAACTGTGAGAAAGTGAATTACTGTTGCTTTAAGCCACCAAATTTGTAGAAATTTGATACAGCAGCCTCAGGAAATGAATATAGGTATAAGAACAAATTTTGACCTCACCTGGGAAATCCAGGAAGGCTCTGTGAGGAAGTGGCTTTTGAGCTGGCAAATGTAGGATAAGTAGCAATTAAGCTGGCAAAAGGGGCTGGGTGGAGGCAAGGGTAGGGACAGGGAGGGAAGAAGTGCTTCGTGAAGAAACCGCATGTGCAAAGGCCCTGAGGTAGGAGGAACTGGCCTTGCTCCATCCACAGCCCCTTCCAGTTTTGCAGACACATCAAGCTCTGTCCTACCTCAGGATCTTTGCACTTGTTCCCTTAGTCTGGGATGCCCTTTCCTTACACTCTTCCACATGTCTGGCTCCTTCCCATCCTCCCAAGCCTCAGCTGAAATGAGATCTCTGGCACAGCTTTTTCTGACCATCCTAACTAAATATATCCCCTTTCTTGTTCTTTATCCCTCCACCCATCTGTTCCCTTCATAACATTGGAAATAATAGTAACGACAGTAGCCAAGACTGAGCCCTCAGTATGACCTAGACATTATGTGGACTGGTTTACATGCACTATCTTATTTAATCTTCACAACAATCTCATGGGACAAATGCCATTTTCTCGTTGTTGTTAAATCCCCATTTTACAGATGGGAACACTGAGGCCCAGAGCGTTCAGGTTACTTGGTAGCAAGGGACGGAGCTGGGATTTAAACCCAAGCAGTTTGGCACACATTCAGCAAATAGTTGGAGGCTGTCTCCTGCCTTCTGGACTTTGACAGAGCTTTGAGCCTTCCTGTGAGCCATGCCCCTGAGACTGCCGGCCCCCAGTGGCCCCCAGAGGTCCTAAGAGGGAAACATCAGCCCTTCATTCTGGTTCTTGCCTGACCTAGAGTCCTCAGGAGAAGAGGACCTGGGAGCCCCTCTCAATCTCCGTCCACTCCTTCCCTGCAGCTGGAGGGGAGGAGACCCCAGTGCAATGTGGCCAAGGTGCGCAGGGGGTCATGGCTGCCGGAGAAACTTCCTCCCGCCACACTGCGTGGGCCCAGGGGATCAGGGGCTGGTGGGACCGGAGCTTAGGGGCAAGTCCCGCCGCTCCGTCTCCTGGGAGCGGAGGCCCCTGCCTTCCAGGAAGCCGGGATGTGGGGCTGCGTGAGTCTAGAAGCATGAGTCAGCTGCGTGCGCACCAGGCCGAGGGACCTCAACTCAGCACCGGGAAGTCCTTCTCACTCTTGCAGCTCTCTGCGGTTCAGAAGCCGCTGGGCTCAGCTGGGCCGGGCTTCCAGGCTGCAGAGGAGCCTCCGGACTCTTCCATGCCTGCGCCTTCCACCTCCTGGCACCAGCAGGCTCCCCAGGGCATTCTCTTCCGGTGCCAATGCCAGTGGCCAAGGCACAAGATGCCGGCCGAGTGCAAAAGTGCATCTAGGACTTTGCACTTGCTATGTCCACCAGCACACCATTGGTGCAAATCCAAATCACATGACCAAGCTTAAGCTCAGCAGAGCAGACACAGTGCCTTTAGCGGGAGGACACGCGGAGGGCGCGGATGCAGGAGGAGGTGAAGGTTGGGGTAGGTCTGCAGCCTTCCTCTTGTGCTGTCTGTCTACACCTGGGGGCTCCTGGGCCTGGATTTTCTCAGCCGGGCCTGTTTTTGGATGGGGGCTAGGAGCGGGCTGGGAGACTATCGGGGGACAGACGCCAGGTTGCTTGTAGCCGTGTGTGGCTGTGATTGGCTGCTCTGAGAGGGGAAATACCCAGGGTTAAAGCTGAGGGGGGTGTGGTCCCCACGGGTGAGAAGGTTAACAGTATGGAGCCGATGCGGAAGCAGGAGGAGGAGATCACCTTCACCACTCTGGTCCTTTCCTGTTTTTATGTTTTGTTTTGTTTTGTTTTTTAACTTAAAGGACCACACTTCAGGTTTATTTATGAAAAAATACTGCGGGATTATTGCAGAGGAAGAAGCATATGCATCAAAGCATGTGGATCTCAACATACTAAGCACCATCAACTATAGTCAGGTAGCTGGTACAGCTTAAAAAATATCTATCCATCATCGTTTTTTCATTGAGCTATAATCCACATGTCATAAAATTCGCCCTTTTTAAGGTACAAAATTCAGTGGTTTTGGTGAACTTACTAGGTTGTGCAGCCATCACTGTTATTTGATCCCAGAACAGGCTAACCTGCCCCAAAGAAGCCGACTTCCCATGACCAACGCCCCCCTTCCCCCGCCCCTGGAAACCGCTGGTCTATTTTCTGTCTTAACACATCTGCCTCTTCTTGGCAGTTCATATGCCTGAAATCGTCCACTATGTGGCCTTTCATGTCTGGCTTCCTTCACTTAGCAGAGTGTCTCTGAGGTCCCCCTAGCCTGTAGCAGGGGTCCGCGCCTGTCTCCTCCGTCACCTGCACTCCTGCGGGGAGTGTCTGTGTGGTGTCTTCCTGCCAGCCGGGCTTGGAGCTCTGCGTGTAATCCCCGTTTCCTAGACAGAACCAGGCACTCATTTGCTTGCTTGTAAATGGGTGCCCAGGCCTCGTGGTACAGAGGCAGGCCAGGTCCCTGTCCTCAAGGAGGTTAGGACCGAGCAGAGGAGAGGAGTTGAACAGGGCAGCAGTAGACCGAGTGACGGAGATGAGGGTGGGTGTTTTGAAAGCAGAGCAGTTTGTGGGATGGAGTCTGGACGATTCACAGGGGCAGGGAGCTCAGCCTGGCTGGAGGCATGGATGAGAGCCTGGGGACGGCAGGAGTGGGGCGGCAGAGGTGGGGGGCGTGGCCACAAGTGCTTGTGACTTCTTATCTGCTGTAATGCAGGGGCTCCTCAGAAAGTAATGGCCAGCTGCAGCAGGGCCTAATTTGCACTTAAAAGCTCCCTCAAAGGGTACTCTGAAGACTGGTCAAGGGAGCAGGGGAACAGAGGGAATGGTATTGAACTGTGCATCCAACCCCTGCAACAGACACAAAGAAATCAGAGCTCTCTTTCTAGCTTATGGCCTAGCTGGGGAGATGAGAATTATCCAGAATTCATAGTTGAAGCCGGAATAGCATGCAGATTCTGAGGTGACCAAGATCTTCACTGGCCAAGGAAAGCCAATCAAGGAGGGCTTCCCAGCAGAGGTGGCCCTGAAGAAAAGGCAGTGGTGAGCTCGTAGAGATGTGGGGAAGACATGTCAGGAGCCAAAGCAACCCCAAAATGTAAAAATACTTCATAAGATAGAATGCCTATAATATATAAAGCACTTTGTTTTCACTCTACCATTGGGTCCTCAAACAACCTTATTTGGATCCCCATCTTGCAGATAGGGAGACTGAGGCTAAATCACACACAGATGTTAATTGACGGAACTGGGAGTCCTGCTGGCCCCTGGCTTCCCCCAGGCTGCCCTGCTCTCTCCCCTCACCAGAGAGGAACTCGGGAAATCCAGGCCCCAGCTTCTGTTCAGGCTGCTTAAAAAGAAAGAAAAGAGAGTCACCTTAAAAATTTTTTTTTTAATTAGAGAGAAAGGAGAGAGAGAACAAGTGGAGGAGAGACAGAGAGAGAGGGGGGTACAGAGGATTCGAAGTACTGATAGCAGATAGCCGTGGGGCTTGAATTCACAAATCGCGAGATCATGACCTGAGCCAAAGTCAGACACCTAACCAACTGAGCCACCCAGGCGCCCCAAGAGCCACCTTTTTCATCTCTTTCTTCCTGGCTGGGAAAAAGGTCCACAAGGGGGTGAAATAGGCACTGGCCAGGCCAGGAAAAGATTCCTCCTCCCTGTTCATCTCCCATCCAAGTACTAACCAGGCCCGAGCCTGCTTAGCTTCCGAGATCAGATGAGATCAGGTGCGTTCAGGGTGGTGTGGCCAGAGACTCCTCACTGTTCATCGAATGATTCTGCTACTGGTGTGAAATCTTCATTTTTACCATTAACCCCCCCCCCCAAAAACAGGGCGGCCTATCCACAAAGGCTTTCTTTTCATAATCCTAACAGCTATGAAGTAAAATCTCAATCAGTGCTTGGGACTCAGGGCTTTGCTGATCTTTGCAGATGCCTGAGGGATGAAGGAATAGGCCGCGTGCTGAATCGGGGAGGGAGTGTCCCGTGCTTCCTTCCTGACATAAACTGTTTAAATGCAATGGACAGAAACGGGGATTTGTCCCCTTAGAGATTCTGTGGCCCCCGACCCTTGTCGCAGCCTGGCCCAGGAGGACATGAGGCCAGGGCGGAGGGCACACAGCTTGCCGTGCGCAGGAAGCCTGGGGAGTGAGGGTGGGCTGTCCATTTTCCATCTGGAGGAACCATCAGTGTTTGTCCTGGTGGTGGCATCCTGCACGTGGGGCGAGCGGAACATGAGCAAGAACTGAACCCCGACTGTGATGAGTAACTAGCTTCTGAGGGTTGATTCTTACAGCTCCACAACACGGTCTGCCCTGCCCCCGGTCGTCACTCTGGGTGCAGAGTGAGAAGGCATAGTCAGGGGCAGGATGCAAGCCAGGAAGCCTTTTTTTTAAGTTTATGTATTTATTTTGAGAGAAAGAGGTAGAGGAGGCGCAGAGAGAGAGGGAGAGCAAGAATCCCAAGCAGCCTCCGAACTGTCAGCACAGAGCCCGACATGGGGCCCGAACCCATGAACTGTGAGCCCAAATCGAGTCTGAGGCTTAACCCACCGAGTCACGCAGGTGCCCAACACGGAGGCCTTTGAGAAGGTGATTTCATTCCTGCACGTGAGAGGTGATGGGAGGTGGGGAGAAAGGGATGGAGTCAGTGAGGGGTGGGGGCTAGAGACCACGGCTCCAGAATGGCTAGTAAGGGAGACTGGAAAGCGTCACTTCTGCGCAGGCTGCCTGCAGAGCTTTCAGACCGACCAAGTTCCTTTCACCTTCTCCTATTAGAGAATAGATTCAGCTCATCTTCTCGCAAGAAGTGGGTCTCTGCTTTCACCCTTCGTAAAGGGCAACAGAAACTTCACTCCAAGATGTGAGGCCCCCAGGCCGGGCTGTCCCACGGCCAAGCCTCTGTCTCTTGGCAACATCATTCATTACAAGCGGCCGAGGCAGGTGCGGGTCAGCTGGCCTCACAGCAGGCATTAGGGAAATCGTCTTTGGCTTGATTATATTACCTGGCTGTCCCCAAAGAGGTGAGAAAATAGACCTAAATCCCTCTGGCTTTGTGCCTCATGCTCCCCCCCCCCCCATCCCTTGCGTTAAGTCATCACGGCTCAATCAGAAGATGGCTTTTTAGCACAGCTGCTGTGAAAATGGGCTAGCCGGGGAAAACCTTACTAGAGAGAGAATTGTGTCCGGAGGAGAGAGAGAGAGAGAGAGGGATGTAATTTAGCACCGTGTGTTCTTATGAAAATGCATGTGCATCTCTGTGAAGGAAAGGCATTGTTTAGGCAGGAGAAAGGAGAGAGAAGCCCAGGGGGTGATCCTGGCAGGCAGAGGACAGGGGTCACCTGGCTTCGGGTGTGTGGTGTGCCGCTCCCACTGGCTGCCTTTCTCCGGAGAGCTTGGAAGCGGGGTGCTGGTGCCCATTCCAGCGGGATGTGCCCCAGTGTTCGCCCCAGGGTGTAGACCTGCACCCTCCCGTATGGAAGCCGCTAGCTATGTGTTACTATTTACATTCAAATCCATTAAAATGGAGTCAGATGAAAACTTCAGTCCCTCAGCTGCATTAATCAGATTTTAAGTAATCAAGAGCCGCACGTGACTAGTGGGTACCACACTGGACAGTACAGATAAAGAACATTCCTTCAGTCAGAGAAAGTTCTGTTGGCCATTGCTGGTGCCCAGTCAGAAAGACCTAAAACGGAAGATATCCAAACAACAAAAATAAGGGAGGCCTTCCCTGGCTCCAGCCTCTGCACCTCTCACTTCCGCCTCCCACTAAGTGGCAGAACTGGGGTTAGAACGCAGATCTCATTTAATTCCAGAGCTCACTCCACCTCCCCCTGCCATCTTTAGACTCTGTGTAACATGGACTGGCCACAGGTTGCTATGCACTTGATCTTAGCCAAAAGGCCGAGAAGCGATACCCAGCTTGCTATGAAGTGGCTCATTTTGCTCAGTACTTCCTGAGCTAGGGAGCTGTGGTGTTTAACCCCAAGGTCTGACGGGTCCTCAGTCAAGGGATGCCCTCCTGGTGGCAGAGCCAGGATCGATTCTGGGCACTGCTGACCTACTCTGGGAGGCCAGAGAAAGCCCAAGGCGGGGAGCTGGGGCTGGCATGGCAGTTGGAAGTGGGGATGGGGTGCCAGACCTGGTAAGTGCGGAAGAACACGGGAGGGTCCCCGGAGGGCATGCCCTAAGTGTCAGGAGAGTGGGGTCAGACAGGTCTTGGTGGGGGGTGCGGGTCATCGGCTCTGCCACTTACTAGCTCTGTGGCCCCTCCATTTTCTCTTCTAGCCCCATCTAATCTCTCTCCACGATGAGGGAGTTTCTTTCAAATATGAATCTGATCCTTACTCCCCTGCGTTAATCATGCCCGTGATTTCCCATTGACTTAGAACACAACCCAAATTTTATAAAGGTCCACATGACCTGCTCTTCATTCTCTCCCCAGCATTATCTTCCCTCATACCTCTTGTTGGTACCTTCATGGCCCTCGTCACCCCCAGAACTGTTTCCTTGTTTGCTTTCCTGGTTATCGCCTATTTTCCTCCTAGACCGGAGACTTCATGAAGGTCAGGCATACTAATTTTACTCCTCACTCTAGGTCCCGGTGCCTGGCACAGCCCTAGAGATGCAGTGAATACTTGTCTGATGAAACAAGTAACAGTCTTATGCATGATGGTTAACCTCTGTGAATTTCTGTTTCCTCATCTGTAAAATAGGAAATAAACTAGAAATATTTTGTGTTGTTATTTGTAAGGTAGAAGCAGTGATGGAGTGCACAGCACACAGAGACTCAAATGGGCAGTTATTATTATTATTATTATTATTATTATTATTATAGAAAAGTTGGGGCACCTGGGTGGCTCAGTCGGTTGAGCATCCGACTTCAGCTCAGGTCTGTGAGTTCAAGCCCTGTGTCAGGCTCTGTGCTGTCTCTCTCTCTCTCTCTCTCTCAAGAATAAATAAAGATTATAAAAAAATTTAAAAAATAAAGTTATAAGTTTAATATAAGTAACTTCCCCCTGGTACAGAGCCATTTGAAAGAAAGCTTCCAACCTGATGATCCATGACTCCTGAATATAGCAGAATTTATTTCCCTAAAACAGGAAGGCTCTGAGATAATAACAATAAAACTGTTAGGACCAGGACATTTACCCTGATGCTTTGCTAACATTTAATCCTCAGACCCCATTCACCATTGCTGTTTGTCCCAATAATGTTCTTGGTAGCAGAAGGACCCTGTTCAGGATTGCCCATTGCCTGTACGTGTCCTGTCTGTTGAATCTCCTTTAGTCTGGAGCATTCTCCAATCTTTGGAAGGGGACAGGTCCACCATTCTGTAGAATGTCCCTCAGTTTGGGTTTGTCTGATGTTCCCCCAAGTCTAGCTTTGGATCGGGCGTCTCTGGTAGGAATCGCTCAGGAGCAGTGTTGTGTCCTTCTCATTGAATCCTGCCGGGTCGCATGTGATTTCCATGTGTCCCAATATTGGTGTGTTCTCTCTGGTCATGTGACGAAGGCCAAGCTTCTTTGCCATGAAGTTACTCTTTTCCTCCGTCTTAATATTTTTGTGGAAAGGTTCTTTATTTTTCTGTTTATTTATTTTGAGAGAGAGATAGCGAAAAAGAGTGAGCATGCATGGGGGAGGCGCAGAGAGAGAGGGAGAAAGAGAATCCCAGGAATCCCAATGTAGGGATTGATTTCATGACTATGAGATCATGACCTGAGCCAAAGTCAAGAATTGGATGCTTAACCAACTGAGCCACCCAGGAGCCCCAGCTCTTTGGAACTACGTAACTGTCACCAAATCATTCATTCATTTGTTTATATGAGTAGGAACTAATTCTTTGTTATTTTGCTTAGTGGATTTAATCCATTACTATTATCATTTATTTTAGTGGTAAAATTGCCTCAGCTTGGGCCAGTGAGAGTCCCTTCGAGCTGCCTTGATAGAACCTCGACTTTACTCCGAGCACTGCTTTGTTTCTGGCCCAGTAAGATGTTCTAGGCTTATCCTGTACGCTCTCTGAGCCGCCCTGGAGTTGGCCATTTCTGGAGGGAGTCCTGCTTCAATTTAGTGGAGAACATCTAGAGGTAAAGATGTTGGTGCTGGTGTGTGACATCACAGTTCTGAGAGCCCCTCCGTGGACAAAGCCCAGGGATGTGTGTGTGTGTGTGCATGCACGTGTGTGCACATGAGTACACACACACATACACATGCTCACATCTGTATTTATTTCTAGATTTTTTTTTAATATATTGAAAGCCATTAAAGTCACGTGGGTACCTCTGATTTGAATCTATCACCATAGAGTTTATTCTGATTTTTTCCCATTTCCATACTGTAACTCCCTTCTGATGATGAGAAATCTGGCTGCCATTATCCTCAATATATTTAATTGTCTGACCAATGCAACAGTTTTTCCTGCCACACCTGCCGCTGCTGCCTTGCATGGATGCCCTTGTCACCCTGTCCTCTCTGAGCCCATGTTAGCTGCACCCTGAGGCGGATACCCTCCTCACCCTGCTCAGGCTCTGACGGCCATCCAATTGTGTTTGGTGCCATTGTTACTACCATCCTTGACAGCTTAGTGGCGCTGAGGAATGGATCGGATTCTCATTTAGATAATCTGCTTTCATCCAGCCGAAGGAGCCACTTCTGGAGGCTCATGCATGTGTGTGTGTTTTTTATATTCATAGGATGCTTCTCCCCAGCCCCGTCTATGAGGTCAAAGCAATTAAAAATCCTTAATAATTACCCAACATTCAGGAATTGATGGCTGATTTCAAGTGCCGTGTCTTTTATTCTTTCACTCCCCCGCAGAAACCTAAGGGAGGAAAAGTAAGTAGCAGCTGAAACGATCCCCCACTCACTTTCTATAAAGAGGAAAATTAGCTGCTCTAATAATCATGAATATTAATGTATAGCCAATTGCACTCAATTAAAATGATGATCTATAATTTTGCCTCGAGCTTTATGGAGGCCATTTCAATGACTACCGAGTGGAGTTGGGTGCTTTTCAAGAGTTCATGGGTTTGACTTAACTCTCTCATCCCCATTACTGGCTTCTGTGTAGGATGGACCCCAAGTTCTTCCCTGGTCAAATTGCTCAATTCTTGGAGTATGCATATAGCGCAGTCACGGCAAGTTTATGAGATTTATGAGTTTAGTGCACACTGATTCCATTATTCCTGAAGACAGTTCCTCCATCGCTCCTCTGATATGCAGGTTCCCCATGATTGTTCAGTGAAGGTGGGGGCTCCCAGCCCCACATGGGCCAAGCAGAACCTCTTCCCTGGGAATCTGAGATTGGGACTAAGAAGGTTTTGTGTCAGAGGGACACTTTTGAGCAGCCACCTTCTGGTTTGTCACATAAACTGGACAGCCCTCATACAGAGAGAGAAGCAGGCTGAGCGGCAGACGTGGAGAGGAAGCAGGCATCCTGAGAGCCTTCTGCTGCTCATTCAGGTCCCTCCTGTGTCCTGGAATGTCCCTACTCTGGGATTTTTTAAACACTCTGTACCCTTACATGTCCTCTTTTATTCCTAATGTTAGATTTAGAGAACTACTGTGACTTGTGTCTAGAAAGCCCCAACTGACACAATTGTCAGTGGACAGGCCTCTGTTCTGATCTCTGAGCCCTGAGCAGGCATTCCTGCTGGTCCTTGCTGTTCACAGCAGTGCTGCCTCAACCAGGAAAAAAAGGCCCCGGTCAGGCCAGGGAATGCGGCATCGGTCATAGCCTCCAGCTCTCAGGTTCTATTTCCATCTATTCATCAATGGTTCTGTTAAAAGAGAAAAAAATAAGACAACGTAAGATGAGTTCAGTGGAGAAAAATCACTGGGACAGTTTGGTTGTTCTGATGCCAAACCGCGGGCTGCCTGACATGTTATTTTTCAGCTAGTTGTTTAGGGTTCTTGCAGGCACAGCTGCTGTGTGTCAGTGGCTCTCCTCGCTGTTTCCCTCCATGCCCCATCACCCTCCATCCCCTCTGCCCTGCTCTGTTCTTCTTAGCTCTCATTGCTGCCTGATATTGCAGCACCTATTTGTTAGTTCTCTGTGTGCTGATCGTTGCCCTCAACTAGAACAGAGACCTTGTCTATCTCGTTCACTACTGTAGCCCCGTATCTAGCACAGCGCCTGGCACATGGCCACTAGGAGGCCAACAGATATTTTCAGAATGGAGAAATGGCTGGCTGGCTGGATAGTTGGATGAATGGATGGATGGATGGATGGATGGATGGACAGACGGCTGTCTGTCTGACTGTCTGGCTCACTGGCTGGCTGGCTGTCTGGCTGGAGGGATGGATGGATAGGTTTAACTTCTCTTTGGTAAGCTCGAAGCAGAGACTCTGGCTAGTGACCAAACACATCACAGGGGCCTGAATGTCCTTTTGTTTAACCTTCTTTCCACTGCACAGAGGCCATTTATAAGGGCAAGTGCCTTTTTCTGGTGTGTCCAAAAAAAATGTGGCTTGTAGCTCAGCCTTTGGATTTAGTACACCTGGGTGTGAATCCCAGCTCTGCCACAGCTGTGTGCACCCTGGGTAAATTACTGCACTTCTCCACACTGTATTTCTTCATCTTAGAATTAAGGGCGATAACAGTTCCTGTCTCATCGGGTTGTTGTGCAGACCCAATGGGCCTATGAATGTTGATTTCTTAGCCCTGTAACTGGCATATAATGCTTGCTCAATAAATGTGAGTTTTTATTATAGCTCCATTAAAGAGACATCACACCCCATTGCCGAGCAGTTCATTCATCCATTAGTACACGAATCGATTAGTTATTTCAGCCAACATGCACCAAGCATCTGTGTTTGCATTAGATGCCAGGGATATGAATATGGTGGTAAGACAGTCTGCCCAGAGAGAATGTGTCATAGGAGAGCTCTCAGAGAGGTGGCCTAAGGCAAGATTACCTTATGTACTCACCAGGGCCATCATCAGGGGCATTTAGGGTAGGGTTTTGACGTGGGGCCCAGAGCAGTGCTGGGTGGTTCTGAGAAATCTTGGTAATTGAGACACATGGATTCTGGTTGCATCTTGCTGTTTGAAGAAATGCACTTTACCTTGACTAGCCCATTTCCCCGCCTGAAAAATGTGAGTATGGCACTAGATCAGTTGGCCTCAAACTTTGATGTGCATCAGAATTTTTTGAGGCAGTGTATTAAAATGCACAGTGAAGGACTCCACCCCACAGAGAAGGATTCAGATGTTGGGAGGAATGGCATTCTAGACAATTCTGATGCGGGCCCTCAGAACACACTTTGAGGAATCGTGAACTAAATGATGTTTCACATTTCCTCTTTGTGGTTGTGGCACTCTTAAACAGAGCACAGTCCCCATCTTTAACTCTGCTTTTGTAGAAGTCCTGTCTCAGCCTTTAAACCATGGTTGAGCTTTCCAAGGGAGCTTTCCATGGTTCTGAAGTCAGTTCCAGGGCTCTGTGACTGAGGGAAGGGGGGTGGCACCTTCTGTTGACATCTTCTGGATCGTTGTTCCTTCACAAAATGAGATCAAATCATCTGTAAGGCCTCTTCCTCCTCCTGCCCTGAAGTCGTCACAGCCTCTTCTCTGGTTGGTGAAAGAAGAAAATCATGTTCTTGTTTCCATGCCAGGTTGCTAGTGCCCTGGTTTCCATGACAGCAGAGAGGGAATGGAAGCCAGGCTCTCACCTACAAAGGAATTAAAACCCACCCTCTTGGAGAACAAACAATGACTCCAGGAGAGTCCTGGAAATTGGAGAATGTTGGTTTTGATTCATCTAGCCACACAGGAAGGAGGAGGTGTGAGGAGCACTGAAGGAGGGATGGTTTTGTAAGGGCTTTTGTGAGTAGGGTAGATTATAATGCTTGTAGCAACAGCAATGATAACAAGTCAGTCCACCACGCTTTAAAATTCATGGCATTCACTTTAGACTCCCAATACAACCTATGGCTTTTATGCAGGAAGAAACAGGGACCTCAAGTGAAGTGATTTATACACCACTTTCATGCTGTCTCTTTAGTGGTTGGGGTTTCTTATCATTTGACCTGGACTTCTCCAGAAATGCCCAAGCATCGGCTCTCCTTGTCATCATGAAAATCGACAAGTCCCCTGCCTCTTTGTCTCTCATTCCCAATTGCAATGACACATTTGAGAAGTCAGTCTTAGCTAGAGAGCAATAGTGAGTCAAAGGGCGAGTCTGTCAGATCAAGTTTATTTCTAGAGGCAATATCCTAATGCAAACTGGTGACTCTAATGGCAAAAGTACTGACACTTGGCCAGATCGGGGAGGAAAAGAATTTTTGAATACAGTGTATGTTCCTATTCTGCTTACATGAAGGGCTACTCTGATTCACTTCAACTTGGAGAACCAGTTTCATGTTCTGTGTTTCTTCAGGACAACCCTATGGTAGTCACTGTTATTGTCCACATTTTACAGATGAGGAACATGAGGCCCAGAGAGGCTAAGGGACTTGTTAAGAGTTCACACAGCTAGGACATGCCAGAGAGGGGGTTTGAATCTAGGTCACTGGCAGTCCAGGGAGACATGAGTGACCAATTCATCTGGACAAGAGCCAGGATAAACCCCTCAAGGCACCGGGCTTGCTTGAAGCCAAAGTGCACTTCTGGGGAGTCTTCTGTGGTTAATTTCAAAGTTGTTTCCTTAATCAGGAGAATCTTGATGATAGAAAGGCACCTGGAGAGACAGGGTTTGGGTTGGGCTGGAAACAGTTGTCCAGCACAGGGTGACATGCAGTTGGCTGAGTCCTAAGGTGGGTAGTAAACGTAGAAGCCTCATGGTCACAACAAAGAAACCTCAGTTTCATGTTTTGTCATTCTGGGAGGGCCCAACTGCATCTTTAGACTTATATCCTAACACAGGGTTGGGTGGCAATGTCTTGATGAGATTTAATCTGTGTAGAGATTCTAATGGTATGATCAGGGAAAGAATTAAGGCCATGCAATCACAAGAGGTTAGTATCTTCATGCTGGACATGAATAGGGCCTTAGACGTAGTCAGATTCAGCACATCCTGAAGTGTTTTGGTGTTTCTCACCAAGAATATATACAATGATTTAGGTGTTAGTTATATTAGTCAGGATAAGCCCACTAATGCTGCAGTAACAAGGACACCCAGACATCTCCATGGCTTAACACCACAAAGCTGTATTTCTCCTCTATGAATTCTGGTGAGGGTCAGTCGACCCTCTAGGTGGTGGTCCTTCATGCAATGACTTAAGGACTCAGGCTGCTTTGATTTTTCTGGTGCTGCCACCTCATTATGTAGTGTTCAGGTGATGAAGACAGAGGTAGGGAGAATTGAAGGGCTGCTCATGTTGAAATAAAAAAGACTACAGACACAGGATTTTAAAATCACTACTGAGGGGCGCCTGGGTGGCTCAGTCAGTTAAGCATATGACTTTGGCTCACATCATGATCTCACGGTTTGTGGGTTCGAGCCCCACATCGGGCTCTGTGCTGACAGCTAGCTCAGAGCCTGGAGCCGGTCTTCAGATTCTGTGTCTCCCTCTATCTCTGCCCCTCCCCTGCTCATTCTTTCTCTCTCTCTCTCTCTCTCTCTCTCTCTCTCTCTCAAAAATAAATAAAACACTAAAAAATTTTAAAATCACTACTGTAAATCAGAAGTGATTTACAAGAAGGAAGGAGGAGGTTATTCACCAGCTAGGGGCTTGGGAACACCCATCTCATTTTCTTAGCATATACTGCAAACACAGATTCTCATTTATCCCTGAATATAACCCAAGGCCATCTCCAAGATTTGCTCTGTGGTCAGCATGGGAGATGCTTTGACATTCAGGAAGGGAAGATGAGGAGGGAAACATGGATCTTGTAGCAAACTCCCAAAAGGCGATTTCAAAGAGGTACTGATAGCATATATTTGAAAGGTGTAGCCAAAGAGAAACACAAACATGTACCTACACAAAATACACAAACGTGCTGAAGCTGACACACAAAGACACACAATTCACACACATATCCAAGTGCACACAGGCACACCCACACCCCCAGGGATATACCGATATACTCACCTCTTCTCTGTGTGATTAATCTCCCCAAGGCTAGGAGGAGAGGCCAAAGGCCCCTGAGGTCCCGTGGGGACAGTGAACTAGGCCTGGAGTGTATAAATCTGGGGTTGGCAGAAGAATGGGCTGCACCACCCCCATTTCTCTCCCACTGGTGCCCCGTAAATCTCTCCTGGCCCCTACCTCCCCTCCCGGCAGCAATCCTGGCTGCCAACTCTCCTCGGTTTACTAGATTTAGGTGCTGGAGTGGTTTGTTTTCTCCCCAGCTTGGCAGAGCCTGCCTGACAGGGGCAAATTTACCATCCCCAGAGTCTGCGGAATCAATATCACTTCTTGCTGGAGGGAGAGCGTGGGATTTGAGGGGAATCATCCACGGTTGGTTTGGCCTGGGCCCTCGCTCCTTGCAGAGCGAAGGGAAAGGCTCTTCAGCACCAGGCAGGTCGGGTCCTCGCTCCAGCTCAGTGTGGACTGCCGAGCCTGTGAAATGGGCACTCGTGAACCTCAGGACCCAAGGTCAGGGCCAGGCTCCGGGAGGCAGAATTCCATAGGTGTTGGCCATTTTTCTCAGACCTATTATAACACCTTATAATGAGAGTCAGGTAAGAGCCATAAACCTGACTTGGAGAGAAGCATTCTCAGTGATTACAAGCTTTGGAGAAAATGGCTCCTCACCTCATTAGCAGGACATGGCTGTTCTGAGGAGCCATGACCAGTCTCAGGGGGGCTCCTGACAGGCGACACATAATACCCACTGTGATGGTGTCCATGGGGGGTGGGGCCGGCTGCGGGCCTGCTGCCCTGGTCAGCTGACTTTTACTTGAGTGTTTGAAGCTGGGTCATGGACGTGGGTGTGAGGAGCGCAACGGGACTCCCGTTCTCCCTCTTCCTCCCTCCCTCCTTCCCCCTCCCTCCTCCCCTTTCTTCTCAGGTATTTGTGAGCACCTCCTGTGTACTGGTGTACTGTGTGCTGAGCACCCCAGTAGTGTCTGTGTGGTGGCCTGGGAAGACAATGAACAAACAGATGGGTGAACAAGGTGATTTCAGAGGGTAAGAAATTCTTTTGGAAGAGTGAACCCAGCTGATGAGAAGGGAGTAAATGGGGGAGAGGGGTTTTATAAGGACTCAGGGAGGGCCTCTCGGGGGAGGTGACGTCTGAGTTGAGACCTGAAGAGGGAGAAAGAGCCTGCAGTGCAGACACTGGGACCTTAGAATTCCAGTGATAGGGACCAGCAGATGCACAGGCCAGAGGGTGGGTGGGGGGAGAGCTGGGGGCTTTCCAGAAATAGACAGGACAGGGTTTGTGAGGGCAAAGCTGTAGAAGATGAGGTCAGACTTGCAGACAGATCATGTCCTGCCTCAGAGACCAGAGTGAGAAATGGAAATTTTAAGTGTCACTGGAAGTCATTCACTAGAGGGAGAGACACACGATCCAAATTATATTTTAAAGAACGGACTTTGGCTGCTGTGTGTGAACGGCCTGTCGTGGAGCAAGGGTGGAAGCTGAGGGAGCAAGGAGGTGGCAGCATTAGAAATCCTGGTGCCCTGGCCCGGGGGTGGCCTCAGTAGGAAGGAGGAGCTGGATCCCCAATGTATTTTGAAGGAAGGGCCAGCAAGACTTGCTGACAGGTTGATAGGTCTGGGGTAAGGTTGATAGATTTGAACTCATCTGTCTTAATTTAGGTACAATTCTATTTTAATATTAACCTTCCCTTGATGATTAATATTACTGCACTTCAGATTCCCCGGGAGGGCAGGAGGGACGGGCTGTAATGGAGGCTGAGTAAAGTGATCTCAGAGATCCGGCTCGTAGCCCTCTCTGCTCCCGGCTTGTTAAGTGTTGTTGGCTAAATCGCCCCACCTCCCTCCCCACCCCTGGACGTGGGTGATCTCAGTGTCGGATCAGAGGGAGGCTTTCAGGGTAACTTGGGTTCAGACACCAGGAATAGAGCGCAGGAGGTCCGAGAGCAGAGGTGTGCGGGGTAGGGTCACGTGGGGAAGGGTTCACCTCTTTGCTGGCTCGCCCCCCTCCCCTCTGCTCTCCCGCTGTGGTTCTGAGGACCCTCTTCTCCTCTGTCAGGTGGTACCAAACAGGACGGTGGATGGAGAGAGAGTGCGAGAGAGAGAGGGAGAGAGAGAGAGATGGCTGAGTGAGCCCTTTGGGTGCTGCTGTGACATTCAGCTCTGGCAGCTGTGACGTCACTCTAGATGGAGCTTCTGAAACTTGGGCAAGGCAGGTCACCGCTCAGAAATCTGTGCACCCATAGGTTTTCTTTTCCTCACAGCAAACTGGTTGTTCATCAGTGTGCTAATTAGCACTGACCTCGCTTCCAGAATAACTCCTGGGGGTTGGGGTGGGGGGTGGCTGGAGGGGCGTGGGTGGGAGTCCTCCGCCCCTCACCTCCCGGCTGGGCTAGCCGCCTCCTTCCCCCGTGCCACGTTGGTCTCTACTCCTCCATCGTGTTCCCTCTGTCTGCGTCTGACTGAGCTGGGGGCTGGGGCTGGGGGACCCCTGCTCTCCAAAGCAAGAGTTCACTTTTAGATTCCCTTGTTCACATTTTCATTTCACAGCGTGAGACCTCACAGAGACTAGTGTGTGGTTCCTCTTCCGTAGCTTCGCAGGCGCCTCCGTGAAGACAGTGTTTAATCATATGAGTGATGCGAATAGAGAACATTCTGACGGACCGATGGATTGAGTACCTCAGGGCAAGGCAGCAGCTACAGTTGTTAAATAACATTTCCCCCCTATTTATAAAGCTGTGTGCGCTCTATGCGTAACGCTTGGAAAACACAGAAGGGCACAAAGAAAATGAAACAACACATTCCTCTCTGATTCCTCCAGTCGAAAATCACCACTAGCAACACACACACACACACACACACACACACACACACACACACACTAGACTACCAAAAATAGCGCTTTGAATATTCTTCTGTGCTCAGTGATTTTCATGCAGCACTATATTGTGAGCATGCCCCACAATGATATTCTTCTCAACTATGATTTCTTTTTCCAAATGGAAAAGTTTCAAAGAACACAAAACATTTAAAAAAAAAAAAAAGGTCTGCTGTTATTCCCAATCCTCAGGATAACCCTTATCACTTAAAAATATTTGTCACCTTGGGGTGCCTGGGTGGCTCAGTCGGTTAGGCCTCCAATTCCTGATGTCGGCTCAGGTCATGATCTTGGCTCAGGTCGTGATCTCACGGTTCATGGGATTGAGCCCCGCATTTTAGTGCAGAGCCTGCTTGGGCTTTTCTCTCTCTCTCTCTCCCACTGCCCCTTCCCTGCTCGCTCTCTCTCTCTCAAAATAAATAAACATTAAAAAAATTAAACAATATACTTGTCAGCTTTCCCCCCATGTATCTGCGCACTAGAATGTAACCCCAGTAGTGTCTTGGCTTGTTTTTTTCCGCTCCTGTGTCCTCAGCACCTAGACTATGTCCCACATGTAGTGGTGCTCAGTAAATATTGTTGAAGGAATATTTAACAGAGTTCCTGGAGGAGAGTAAGCTTGCATATTTTTGGGGAATGCCTGGAAAACCCTAATTGGGGTTCCTAATTTTGGGGAACGCTCAGAAAAGCTGCATTTCCTGCTTTCTGGGAAGAAGACTGGAGTTAGCCTTTGAGAAGGAATGCCCCTTGATTCTCGGTGAGCAGAAAATAAGAAAAATGATCTGTCCACAGTTCTTGGGGAGACCCTGAGAGCCCAAACACTGAAGCCACAGATGAAGCTGTTAAGTTTTCTAAGGAGAACCTAATGCAAACCGTGTGTGTGTGTGTGTGTGTGTGTGTGTGTGTGTGTGTGTGTGTGTGTGTGCTGGCGGAACGTGCCCCTGCAGGGCTGGAGAAGAATCTGCTTCCACACTGGGAGGCGGGCTGCCCCAGACCGGATGTGCTCATTTGCTCTTGGGGGATGGGGTGTGTCTTCTCATCTGAGCCTTTTCTCATTGGTGTTGGGGTTTGAGGGCCAGATGGTGGCAGGAGGGACGTGCAGGTTTGATCTTCCCCTCACCTGAGGCTGGAGGCGAAAGGGAGGGCATGGTGAGGAGGACCCAGTTCTCCAGAGTTGGTCCCTCTCCCAGGGGTGATGTGTAAGACCCAGCAGATGGAGCCAGAGATGTCTGTCCAGGCAATGCGGTTGTCTTGTTTGGCCGGGAGGCTTGCTGCAGCCACGAGAGGACTTCTCCACGGAGATGTCCCCCTCGTTCATGAGGGGGTGTTGTTGGCCTCCTGGCAGGAAGTCTTCTTCCTTATCTTTCTTGGTCTGGAAGGAGCATGGTGGGAACTTGAAGCGGTGGAGACCCCCACCCCCAGCCCAGAATGTCTTCAGTGCTCAGTGAGCAGCTCTTGTCAGGGACCTTGAATGTGGTGGCTGCTCCTCAGGATGGAGAGAGAGGAAACCTTATTAACAGTGGTTCTAAATTGGGGCACTGGGTGGCTCCGTTGGATGAGCGTCTGACCTCAGCTCAGGCCATGATCTTGCTGTTGGTGAGTTTGAGCCCTGCATCTGTGCCGACAGCTCAGAGCCCGGAGCCTGGTTTGGATTCTGTGTCTCCCTCTCGCCCCTGCTTGCATGTGTTCCCTCTCTTTCTCTCAAAAATAAACATAAAAAATTAAAAAAAAAAACAATGGTTCTAAATTAACCTCCACGGTGCGATGTCTCTCTTCTTACCTTGCTGTCTGTAATAGTATTGCACAGTCTGAGGTCTGTCGATGTTTGAAATGCACTTGTGGGGAGAAGCACTGGGTGTTATATGGAAACCAATTTGACAATAAACTATTAAAAAAAGAAAAAAAAAAGAAATGCAAATTCCCCCGGCCCACCAATACCATGTCTAGGAATCTCATCTCAGTACTAGTGTGATGGACAGAGAGGCATGATGTGTTGATGTTTTCTGCAGCATCAAACAAAAGGGGTTGTTTGTAATTGCTCAAAACTGGGAATAAGCTAAGAGTCCATCTAGTGGGGACTCCTGGACAAGCCATGCACCAGAGTGAGGCAGACCCGCACCTGTGGATGTAGGTGTTTCTTGGACACACGCCCCTGGGGAACAACATATGGAAAATGATCCCATTCATTCGAGAAACACAGAACCGATGCAGGAATGTGTTTCCATGTGTACGTCAGTGCACAGAACATTGTGCAAGCATGCCTGTTCAAACAGCTGGGGTGACTTCCAAGGGAGGCAGTGGGATTATGTGTGCGGAGTCTGTGTGGGTGTAATGATGGCAATTGAAGTAACAGGTGACGTTTGTTGAATGCTTGCCCTGGGCTAAGCACTGCAGAACAACTTTATTTGAAGGCGTTAACCTATCCAATCCTAATAATGACCCTATGAATTATGATTAGAGTCTTTATTTTACAGGAGGAAATGAAGGCACAACTCTAGGGGGTGCGATATACATAGAGAACAGTAGGAACTGTGGCCCTGGAATTGTGCAGGGCAGAACAGCAAAGAAATGAGGCAAAGGTGCTGATTTAAGAGGCGGAGTCAGGATTTGAAGCACTATGCTTTCCTGCCTCCGCTGCCTATCCGCCCCCCGCCGACCCCTTAAAACTAATTTTTACAGTGGGATTTTCAGGTACTTCATATGTGTTAAACACACACACACAAAGCCTATGGCCTGGCTTCACCCAGATATTTTTGAGGGCTGTGTGGTGAGTCTGGTGGGGGGAACAGCATCTTGCTTCTGGGGTTGGTCCCAACAGAATACAGAGATGGGACAGCAGGATGCCAAGCTCAAAAGGCCGTGTGGGGTCACTCCTGAACCCAGGTGAATAGATTCCTGGGGAACCTTTAGAAACAGCTGGGACTAATTCTAAGCAATCAGGCTGCTATGGGCTTGTGCCTTGAAAACTTCAGAATCAAGTGAACTCTTCTCAAGGAATAAAAGCCTTCATTATGTATTTACAGGAGGGTGGCTCCTGGGGCATGAGGGATTACCTAATAATACTACCCATAGAACAAAAACAGGATGGCATAGTGTATGCTGACTGGCTTTTCATTCAACGTGTCACGAAATAACACCAGGTCTCCTCTGAAAAACGGTAAGGTAGCTGTATACTTGCATTGCCGTCTGTAATGTGGGGGTGGACTATAATTTGCTCCCTAATTCCCTGGAAAGCACCAATGTCACTTCTGTGCAATGCTGCCGGAATGTGCTGCGGTTGCACTGGCTCGGATCCGAATGTGCCTCCAACTTACCCAGGAAGCTCACAAAAAATGCAGATTTCCGGGCTCACTCTGTGCATAACTATCTACTCCAACACAAATTACCCCGAAACTGAACGGCTTAAATCAACAATGGATTTTTGCTTCACCTAGTTTTTGAGGCTCAGGAACCAGGTAGCATCTTGCCCGATGGGTTTGGCATGTGGTTCCTTATGAGGTTGCACTCAGAGCTTGGCAGGAGCCAGGGGACTGATTTCTTGGGTCACAGAACTCAGGTCCTCAGCTCGTGGAAGCTCGCGTCACGCTGGCTGAGCGTCCTCATGACACAGTGTCTGACTTCCCCCAGAACAGGTGATTCAGGAGATAGCGAGGTAGAAGGTGTGATGTTGTGTATGACTTGGCCACAGAAGTCAGCTTCCACAATAGCCTGGTGGTTACACAGTGTTACGGACTGAGCATCTGTCCCTATGTTAAAACCCTAATCCCCAAAGGGAGGGGCTAGGAAGTGGGGCCCTTCCGAAGTGATTGGGTCACGAAGCCCTCCATGAATGACTCCATGAGTGACTTCTTTATAAAAGGGACAGAGAGAGCTCCCTTGCCCCTTTCTGCCAGGTAGGACACAGCAAAAGGATGGTGATCTATGAACTAGGAAGTGAGCCCCACCACCTTGATCTTGGACTTCCCAGCTTCTAGAGCTTGTGAAATAGTTTATTGTTTACATCAACGCCGTATATGGTGTTTTTTTGTTATTGCCGCCTGAGCTAACTAAGACAACAGGTCAGTTCTCTTCAAGGCTGAGGGGACTATACAAAAGGCTGCAAATATCAGAGAGTCACTGGGAGGCAGGAATCATTGGGGACCATCTTGGAGGCTGGATACCAGAGTCTGATTTCACAGGCGTGTGGGGTAGAGCTTAGGGGTCCACCATTTTAACAAGTGCCCAGGCGACTGCTGTATTAATCCAACACAGACTGACTGGCTCGGTGATCAGTCCCCATTCCAGATGCCTACACAGAGGCTCCGAGACTTTGCTCTTCCTGGGTGCTGAGAGTGAGGGGTGAGGACTGCTGTTTGGTTCCTTTGGTTTATATACATATAGTAGAAGAGTTTGGACAATCCTGAAAATGACTCCTGGGCTAGTAAATGGACCTTAGAAGAAAAGACAATGGACAGATCTGTTCAGTGGCTTAAGGAGCCCCACTCTGGAGGCACTCTGACCAAGAATTTAGGTGTTCCTTCTGAACCTCAGGTTCTCCATTTATAAAACAAAAGTAATTATTACAGTGAGTGTGTGTGACTTTGAGATTAAAAAAGAGCAAAAAACCTAAATGATCATTCTGGGGATCAAAGACCCCCTTGAGAAGTACATGGTAGCTCTGGGTCCTGCAGGGTATCACTTATGTATGCATACCTTTCCCCTCTTCTGGTAACATCACTGATTTGTAGTGAGGAGCCATCTCTTCCTCTGGGCAGTGGGATTTGGATTAGTCAGTCTTATCCAGGCTCCCTTGGTAGGCATCCTGAGGCCTGGCCAATCAGAACATGTATTGCATCCTCTAGCACAATGGCTGGTTCAGGAAAGGCACATGACTGCAGAACTGGTCCAATCAAAATGCATTCCAGGACTGGGGCACCTGAGTGGCTCAGGTCATGATCTTTCCATTCTGTGAGTTCCAGACCCACACGGGTCTCTGTGCTGACAGTGTGGAGCCCGCTTGGGATTCTCTCTCCCTCTCTCTTTCTCTCTACCCTTCCCGACTTGCACTCTCTCTCTCTCAAAATAAGTAAATAAATTAAAAAGAAAAAGAAAAAAGAATGTCGGGACACCTGGGTGGCTCAGTTGGTTAAACAACTGACTTCTGTTCTGGTCATGATCTCACAGTTTGTGGGTTTGAGCCCCCACATCAGGCTCTGTGCTGACAGCTCAGAGCCTGGAACCTGCTTCAGATTCTGTGTCTCCCTCTCCCTCTTCCCCTCTTACACTCATACTCTGTCTCTCAAAAATAAATAAACGTTAAAAAAAAAAAAGGAATGCATTCCAGGACTAAGGAGAGAGGTACTGCTACAGAGATATTCTTTTTTTGCTGGGATCTCTAGCTGGTGGGAGGTAAGCAAGGAGCAGTCATTTGTCATTTTGTTATGCTGGGGAAACACCACCCTGAGAGTAAAGCCACCAGAGACACAAAGTAGAAAAGAACCAAGTGCTGATGCTGCCTTGTGAGTGCCTGGACGAAGCCACACTTGAACTTCCAGGTTCTACCAGTCAGCAAATTCCCCTTTAAGCTTAATTACTTTGAGTTGGGTTTCTGACACTTGCAAAGTCTTGAGTAATATAGCAACTGAGGTGAGGCCATTTTGAAATGCTAAAAGCACCAAATAAATGCAAATTATCTGTATTAAATTTTCATGCATTTGGTGCCTTTGATGGTGAGGCGGCAAGGTGATATTTTCCTGGATCACTCTCCCGTTCTCTTGGGGAAAGAAATTATTTTGTTTGTTGTGAGAAGCAGACACTTGGCCACTCTCAGAGAAATAACATAATTCTGTTTCTCGCAGTGTGAACATGTCTTCAGAATGGCATATCTGCTGTGCTGGACCATGCAGCACAGTAAGTATGTGCTTACTGTATACCAGGCACTCTCCTCTACAGAAGTGAATTTGTTTCCAATTCACTGGAAAAACAAAACAAAACAACCAAACCCCAAATGAACAGAATTTATAGTTTTGGCTTTTTCTTTTCCCTCTAGGTCATTGGCTCTTGCTACTGGCTTCTATTAGAATTTGGTATGATATGATAGTTGATTTTGCACAAAGTTTTATAAGGCAGGATAATCAATTGAGATATTACTTTGTGTTTTGTTTTACTACATCAGAATGGAGGGGCATTATTTGTAAATTCTCCTTTGTAGTGGATACTGCTAAGAAAGGAGAAAAGATGGACATGACGTAGGCAGCCGTTCAATGTCTGCTCCTGTTGGTACTCAACAAATGTTTGTTTCCTCCTCTCTTTCCTCTTGCGTCTTGTTACGCATCACGACAAAGTGGACAAGTAGTCATCTGTAGGCAGAGCTGTCCCGGGGGAGTCGAAACCTACTCTGTAAAGCCTGTGAATTCACATCCGGCAGAGGACTGGGTTAATGAGAGCTTTCAGGGACGCTGTAGGAGACTGAAGGGCTCAGAGTCCATTGCCTCTCACAGAGTGTCTCCATTCAGAGCTCAACAATGATGTGCAGCCCAGATGACGCTGATGTCACAAAGGGAAGGATAGGGAGACAAGTGTCCTTGAGGAGCAGGGAAATGGCAGGAGTGGTGGGAGTGGAGGGAGGCTCCTCAACACCAGGAGGGGGCTGGTTGGAGTTCTGCAGGTGCCGTGATTCTCCACAGGATCCCGAGGGGGGGTGGCTGCCACGCCCCTGGTGGTTGGGATGGGGTGGTGTGGAATGAATGGGGTGCACTTAAGGAAGCCGGACCCTGGCTATTGGGGCTCTCAGTCTGTACAAAGACTTCTGTGGACAAACAAACAATTCTCTAGAGCTGGATGATAGCCCATTAGCAACACATAGGGAACTGAAGACCAGAGGCCTACCTTTTGTTTCCTGAGCTCCACACGAAGCCTCTCAGATTCCGAGCCACCTCAGAAATGTGGAAGGACTGAGGCGCCTGGGTGGCTCAGTCAGTTAAGTGCCTGGCTCTTGATCTCTGCTCAGGTCATGAGCTCATGGTTCCTGAGATGGATCCTGTGTCGGCCTCCACATTGGCAGTGTGGAGCCTGCTTGAGAACTTTTCTCTCCCTCTCTCTCTGCTCTTCCTCCACTCTCTCTCACACTTGTTCTCTCTCTCAAGTAAATAAACTTTAAAAAATAAATTAGAAAGGAATGCGGAAGGACCACCCCAAAATACGGAATTGAATTTCTCACCAACCCTATAGGATGGGGTGGGGGAGGAGGTTCAGAGTTGATTATAAAAATGAGCATGGCAATCATTGTGTATTTGAGCTTGCAGCTTGAGTCTTTTATTTTGTTATTATTTTTTTTTAATGTTTATTTATCTTGGAGAGAGAGAGCAGGCAGGGGAGGGGCAAAGAGAGAAAGGAAGACACAGAATCTGAAGCAGACTCCAGGCTCTGAGCTGTCAGTACAGAGCCTGATACAGGGCTTGAACCCACGGGCCCCGAGATCATGACCTGAGCTGGAGTCAGATGTGTAACCAACTGAGCCACCCAGGTGCCCCATGCAGCCTGAGTCTTTTAAACAGAGCTGTCATGAATTGAAGGTTTACTTGCACCAGGCACTGTGAGGAATCTTGTAATTTATGGTGTTGCCTTTACCCCTCAAAGCCACCCCATCATATTAGGAGGTATTATTACATTTTATAGGTAAGGAAATGGACTCTCAGTGGATTTAGACTGCTTGTTGTATGTTATTGGTGCTCCTCTGCACTTACTCCCTTGAGTCTTTCCATTTCAGAGTTCATGGGCTAGACTTCCAACCCCTGACATCTGCAGCCTTTTGCCTGAGGGGATCCCTCTGACCACCAGAGACCCCATGCAGAGCAGGCCAGAAGTAGCAGGGAGTTAATGCCTCCAGGGGCAGCCCTCAAATGGTGATTTATAGAAGTGGGTGCATAAACACCCCAGCTCCCTTGCTCCTTGGATGAGATCGTGTCCATCACTAGCTCCCAAGAGTTCCCAGCAGAATTCAATCCCAGTTGTCCTCCTTGGTAGCTTCCTTAATACATACCCTGCATGGCCTCCTGTCTTCTCCAGTCCCCTGGTGGTGCCTCATGAGGTCACTGCTTCAATCAACTACTTGCACTCAGACCCTTGTCCCAGAGAAAGTTTCTGAGTGATTCCAAACTGAGATACTTGACTATGATATATAGTGAATTGAGGAGCCGGGATTTGAAACCCATTCTGAATCTCGCCGATGCCTGTGCACTGAGCCACTGCTCTAGAGCTTTCTTTGAAGCTCGATATACCAGCATTCCAGTGTCTGCAAGGGGCACCATGATGTACAAGTTCTCTGCCACTCAATGAACTTGAAAGCAGTGATCTTGCTAGACATGTGCAAGGGAGGGTGAGCATGTCCTTCGCAGATGCCCAGTCTTTCTTCACAAGGCAGTGGCAGGGAGAGTGGCTTCCATAGGCCTGTTGCAGGGTGGAGTTCTGTGCTTTGTTGGGAGGGAGGAGGGAGGCGTCTGCTGCTCCTAGAAAGGCCCTTTGAGCTGATGCTGACTCTAGTTAACATGCAGCCTGAGTACTTCTTCTCCAAGCCGGCCGTCTCTCAGCTGGGCGATAAAGTAATTTAACTAGGGCTGTCTTTCAGGCTAGAGCTCCTGGAGATTGCTCCTCATTTATCACAGAGGAAAAAATTGGGATCTGGAGCCCATGGGCTGCCAGCATCATCTAGGCTGCGTCATTGATCTTTGAGTGTGAGCTCTGCACTGGGTAATGGAGTCAGAGCCTGTACACTCGAGTAGCCATGAAAGCCCTTCTCAGCCGGGTCCTCTGCCTGATGTGAATTCTGTGGCTTCGTGTTTGGTCATGGCCAACTGGGTGGGAGTTGATGGACCCCAGGAAGAGTCTTCTGCCTCCACATGCCCGCTCTGCTGGTTTGTCGTGATGTTTCTCAAAAGAGAAGGGAGAGGAGAGTGAAAAATACATAGATTTAGCACTCTTGCCGTGGAAATTGCATGCTTGCTTTCATGGAGGGGGTCTGCGAACTTTCTGTAGAGGGCCCAAGAGTAAATATTCTAGGCTTTGTGAGCTACATGGTCTCCGTGGAAACTGGCCAGCCCTGTCATTGTAACACAATAGGGCTGATTTGGCCAGCCAGCCTACCCTCTTTCCTAACGGTGCCTGATTTTTATCCACTTCTCCCCACCTGTCTCTTGTGTTCCTGGAAGACTGACTCTACCCCCTAACCACCAGGGTGGGGTTTGATCCGCTTAAGCTCATCAGCACAGTCCATTTACCTGGACACTGATTGGTTCAGAGGTGGGCATGTGATCTAAGTCGGTCCAATCAGAGTGAACGTCAGGACTCTTGCTTGTGATGTTGGAAGGAGGACATTGTGTGTGTGTGTGTGTGTGTGTGTGTGTGTGTGTGTGTGTGTGTTTATTGTGTAGGTTTCAGACATGAGGCCTGGAATTGCGGCAGCCTGTTGGTGGAGGAAGTCAATCAGTGAGGAAGTAAGAATCAAGAGAATTAGAAATGAAGAGTGGGGTCCTGAGAATTTCCAGTTATATATTACTTTTTTTTAAATGCCAGTGTAAGTTTTAGGTACTTGTAGCAGTATGGATGATCTTACTAGACTTTTATATGGCTAAACATTGTACTTTACTGGTATCACTAAATTTAATGTTTGTTTTTGTGACAGAGAGAGACAGAGCATGAGTGGGGGGAGAGAGCGAGAGAGGTGGGAACACAGAATCAAAAGCAGGCTCCAGGCTCCAAGCTGTCAGCAAAGAGCCCGACGTGGGAACTGTGAGATCCTGACCTGTGCCAAAGTCAGATGCTTAACCAACTGAGCCACCCAGGTGCCCCCAAATATCACCTAATTTAATAGCTGTATCAACTCTGGGGTGCCTGGTTGGCTCATTCAATAGAGCAATGCAACTCTTGATCTCAGGGTCCTGAGTTCAAGCCCCCCAATGGGCATGGAGCCTACTTAAAAAAAAATGTCATAGCAACTCTATACAGAAGACCTTCTCATTTGTATTTAAGAGATGTTGAAACTAAGACATAAAAAAGATTAACTGGCTCTTCTAAAGTCACACAGTGTCGACACTATCATGCATGACCATTTTGAACCCCTCTTCCATTCCCTAATTCTGGCACCAGACCCTGCACCGTGACCATGGAGATTGGTGGTTATAGAGAGGGGCATATGATGCAAGCTGGGCCAATCAAAATGCTTCTCTGGGACTGTTCTTTCTGGAGGTGGAGGAAAAGAGCTCTCTCTGGTTGTACAGCTCCTCCTTCTAGAAATTTCTTTTCCATTCATATCCACACAAGTAGAGAGAACAGCTATGTTACCACTTGACCCTGCCTCTGGACACAGCTGACCTGTTTAAGGGTGAAAACTTGACCCAAGAAAGGCTAATCTGTTCTGTAGTGGTGTTGCTGTACACCCACAAGTTCTCTGATACTCTTCCTTCCAAGCAGTGAAGCCCAACTTCCCTCCCCTTGAATATGGGCTGCACTTAGTGTCTTGCAATGAATTGAATGATGGTTTGTGACTTCTGAGGCAGGTCATAAAAAGGATAGTTTCTGCCTGAGGTTCTCTGTCTTGGACCACTGACCTCAGGGGAAGCCGGCTGCCATGTTTGATTGAGGACATTCAGGCAGCCTATAGAGATGCCCATGTGGTGAAGAACTGTAACCAGAACTAACTTCCCAGCCACATGCATGAACTATTTTGGAAATGGATTCTGTAGCCCCTTCTGGCCTTCAGATGACTTCTGGAATATGAGAGAGTCTGAGCCATGACCGCTCAGCTAAGCTGCCCCTGGATTCCTGACCCACAGAAACTATGTGAGATTATAAATGTGGTTGTTGTTTTAAGCCACTCAGTCTTGGGATCATTTGTTATGCAGCAGCAGATAATTGCTACAAAACTTTCACTAAGATTTTTGGGCTTGGGATTGAGAGAGTCCGGCCAGGTGGATTTAGGATCTCTTGGTAGCTATATCTCCTATCATAAAGGTCAGGGTGTCTGAAGAAGATGGTTGTGTGTGCATGTGTGTGTGTGTGACAGAGAGAGAGAGAGGGAGAGAATGCCTACCTAGCATCTCTTCTCCCTTTGTTGGTGACAGTACCCTGATTTTCCATGGCACCAACCACCCTTTTCTCACTGTGAATTCATGTGGGTAGAGTAGGACTGATTTCACAAATCTCTTCCAGGATAAACATGTCATTTTCTTTTTTTTTTCTTTTTAATTTTTTTAAGTTTTTATTTATTTTTGAGAGAGAGAGGAAGACAGCATGAGCAGGGGAGGGTCAGAGAGAGAGAGAGGAGACACAGAATCTGAAGACAGGCGCCAGGCTCTGAGCTAGCTGTCAGCACAGAGCCCGACACAGAACTCGAACCCATGCACCGCGAGATCATGACCTGAGCCGAAGCCGGACGCCCAACCGACTGAGCCACTTAGGCACCCCAGCATGTCATTTCCATAGTCCTAGCACATATACAAGGAGTTCCTGAAGTCACAGTTCTATGATCCAGTAACTCCCATCCTGCCCCCCAACCCCACACTTTTTTTCTTTTTTTTTTTGCTAAAGCTGGTTTGACTTGGCTTTCACTTACAGGTGGAAGAGACCAGTCTGAAACGGACCAGAGATGAGCAACAGAGGGAGATGAAATTTCCGATGGTGTCTCAGTTCTGGTATCCAGCTGTTCCTGAAACCCAGCCAAGCCCCGCCTTTAATAATAGCAGGAGCAGCAGCAACAACAAACATTTACTGAATGCCTGTAATAAATCCCACCTTTTGCTAATTTAGCTTCTCTTACTTGCAACCCAGAAAGTCTTAAAGAGCATGATATCCATTGCAACAATATCTGGAAGGGGAGAGAATGTGCTAAGGGAATGTGCTCAGGGAAAAAAATTTAAATCAAGGTTTACAAAAAGACACAAGTGGGAAATCATGCAAGACGGTAACTGAGTCATGCATAAATTTTGCCTAGACCTTCTCTGTGCTTAAGGCCCCTTGTGCGCGGAGCACAGCCCCACAGGGTGGCTGGCCTTCATGGATTGGATGCCAAACAGATTCAGGCAGGGGGGCCGGGCAGAGAAGACAAAGCAAGGCACATTTCTGAAAGTCTTCTGAATATTTAAAATTAGGACCTAAATCTATCTTCTTATTAAGAATGGCAGGGATGGGAGATGGTGCTGGAAGGCAGAGGTTTTTCAACCAATAAACCCCCACCTCCTTTATTTCTTATTTTTCCCCCTTAGATCTTTTTTTTTTTTTATATGATAGAAAGCACAAGTTCTCTCTCCCCTCTCTCCAGAGGTATGCACTTTTAAAAAATGTTTTTATATTTATTTTATAAGCAAACTTTATATTTTAGAGCAGTTTGAGTTTCACAGTAAAATGAAACTAAATGAGAGGAAGGTGCGGAGAGTTCCCACGTACGCCATGCCCCGCCCCCCCACCACACAGACTCAGCTGGTACCAAGCTTCTGCACCAGAATCAGATGTTTGTTACAATCGATGGGCCTCCATCGACACACCATTATCCCCCAGAGTCTATAGTTTATATTTGGGTTTGCTCTTGGTGGTGTCCATTCTACAGGTTTGGACACATTTATGATGACACGTATCCACCATTATAGGATCGTATAGAATAGTTTCCTACCCTAAACATCCTCTGTCCTCCACCCACTCATCCCTTAGCATCCACTTTCTGACAGTGTGCAGCGCACTCATGCAGGGCTTCTCCTCTGCATCTGCACACCCTGTTACCCGAAACTGGGCTGCCTTTCGGTGAGTGCCGAGCCAAAAGACGCAGCCTAGCCAAAGAGCAGGAAGAGGAAGGGTTTTACTTGCAACACGTAAAGGAAAACACCAGGGATCTTTCCCCAAAGCAGTGTCTCCTCGAACAACAAAACTGGGCAAGTTTTAAGCGAGGAGCGCTTGCATATTCAGGAAGGGGCTTCATCATGGAATTTGGGCAAAAGACATCTTAAGGTGACAGAGTCCAGGTAGAAGTCAGCATTACTGGTCCTCTGGCTTTGTTTGGTCTGGCACTGGAGTACTCAGAGGGGTTTAGATCCTGCAGAGGTGACTCAAGAATGTGCCTCAGATTAATCTTTACATTTGAACCAGCACCGGCGGTGTGACCACTGAGTTGTTGTCTTGACAGGATTCAGCTGGCTCCTGGCCTGATAGTGGCTATTTGTTCTTACATTTTTACCAGGCCTCCTCGACCCTCCCACCCAGTCCCTTAAAATCATTATCTGCTGGGCTCTGTTCTTCTGCAATTTCAATGTCTCCCAGGACGATTCTGCAAGAAATGCTCTTTGGGCAAATAGATCTCAAGACCACGGGGGGCCTAAAATGGCTTTTCTTTTCTTTTTTTAATGTTTATTTATTTTGGGAAGAGAGGGAGAGACAGAGCATGAGCAGAGGAGAGGCAGAGAGAGAAGGGGAGACAACGAATCTGAAACAGGCTCTAGGCTCTGAGCGGTCAGCAAAGAGCCCTACATGGGGCTCAAATTTGGGAACCGTGAGATCACCATCTGAGCTGAAGTTGGACAACTGAGCCAGCCAGGCACCCCCTAAAATGACTTTTCTTATGTTAAGAAAGCTATCCCTTATCTCTCTTTTTCCAGGGCCCCCCTAACTTGTACTGCTTCCAGCCTGAGGATGTGCATGTGCCTAAACGTAGCTTTGTGATTTTCTTCCTACTAATACTTATTCTGTCATACTTAGAGATCTGTGACCTGCTTTGTGTCACTTGTGGATAGGTCTTGTGAGCCCAAGATCTACTTCATTTTTTAAAGAAATACTTAACACTTCAATGGAATATGATCCATATCCCTGTTGATGGACATTCAATTATTTCCAGTTTCCTGTGTGTGTGTGTATATGTGTTTCATGCACCCTCTGGTCCGTACATATTTGTGCATGTGTGTTTTTGTAGAAAACATGCATCTGAGAGCTGGGAGTATAAGGTTAAATCTGCAGAGTGAGAAAATCACAAAACAGAGAGACTGGGAAAAGAGATCAGACCACCCTTTATGAAAGAGCTCTCAGGCAAGGCTCCGTGGCTCAGAGGGAAAGAGCCAGGGAAGTTGCAGAGACAATGTAGAAAACCGAGGTGAGAAATAAATGTAAAAGGCCTTTATTGGGAGTGCTCTCTGGCAAGGTTCCCTGGTCCGGACAGGATGGGCCAGGGAACAAAGAGCAGGGCCTTATATAGGGCAGTAGTTCCAGGAGTATGTGCAGGGGCAGAAGACCTCCTTATAAGGTAAGAGATGAGGCTAGGGCAGATGATGTGTTTTCTGGGAAGCCAGCAGCAGGCGGAACCTTCCAAAATGATAGTCCATCGGCCATCTTGGTATTGTTCAGCGGGATGGTCTGTTGACCATCTTGGTGTTCCTTTCCCCAAGCCCGCCAAACCTATCGGGGTGGGGGGTTAAAGGTGGGAGTGAGCTGCTGCCCTGGGAAGAGTTGTGTCACTTTCATCACCGGTGACTTCCAGCTCTACCCCGCCAATGGAGGGCAACTTCATTTAAAAAATTTTTTTTCATTTGAATTGATTTTAGATTATTTATTTATTTATTTATTTTTCATATACTTTATTGTCAAATTGGTTTCCATTCAATACTCAGTGCTCATCCCACAAGTGCCCTCCTCAATGCCCATCTCCCCTTTTCCCCTCTCCACCACCCCCATCAACCCTTAGTTTGTTCTCAGTATTTAAGAGTCTCTTATGGTTTGCTTTTCTCCCTCTCTGTAACTATTTTTTCCCCTTCCCCTCTCCCATGGTCTTCTGTTAAGTTTCTCCAGATCCACATGTGAGTGAAAACATATGGTATCTTTCCTACTCTGCTTGACTTATTTCACTTAGCATAACACCCTGGAGTTCCATCCACATTGCTACAAATGGCCAGATTTCATTCTTTCTCATTGCCAGGTAGTATTCCATTGTATATATAAACCACATGTTCTTAATCCATTTGTCCATTAATGGACATTTAGGCTCTTTCCATGATTTGGCTATTGTTGAAAGCACTGCTATGAACATTGGGGTACGTGTGCATCAGCACTCCTGTATCCCTTGGGTAAATTCCTAGCACTGCTACTGCTGGGTCATAGGGGAGTTCTATTGTTAATGTTTTGAGGAGCCGCCACACTGTTCTCTAGAGCGGCTGCACCGGTTTGCTTTCCCACCAACAGTGTAGGCGGGTGAATGGAGGGCAACTTCGATCACATTGTTTTTGATGATCTGATTAGCAAAAAGGATATCTTTTTTGCTGTCTTAATTTGAATTTCCTTTATTGTTTCAACTCCCAAACAACTTCTTTTTCTGAACCCAATCCCACTCTCTCCTAAACTCCCACACCAGCACTAGGGGCCTCGGACCTGAGTTCCCTATGGAACTGGATTCCTCCCGGAGCTGCACTTAGGGCAATGAGGAAGATGGCTTTGATGGCTTTCAGGAGGGAGGGTGATCTCCGGCCTCCGGCCTTTCACCTTCAATATCTCTGCCGGTGGGTTTGGCAGACAGAATGGGGAAGAGCTTTGAGAGCCCGGGGTCATCCTGGGTTGACAGTGGTTTTGCAATCAGAAGCTGGAAGAAAGACGTGTAAACCAAGAGGGTGGGTGTGAGTGCCTCCCGCTTGGAGGGGGTGGGGTGAAATAGTGGGGAAAATAAAACATAATCATTATAATACAAAACACACACGTGTCAGGCACACCACTAGGACCTCACTTAATCCCCACTATAACCCTTTGAAGTTGGTACTAGTGTTACTCATTTATAAACGTGAAAACCAAGGCTCAAGGAATGGACTGCTTTGATGAAGAACTCACAGCCGGCAGGTGGTTAGGCTAGAACTCCACCTGCTGTCTTGTCCCCATTTAACCATTACAAACGCGCCTCCTCCCTCAAGCTTAAGACCTGACTTGCCCTGTGTAGCCTAACGATTCACTTGGACCTGCATTCCTTCATTTCACACATGCCGTCTGTGAGGGAGGTTCACTGTCCTCATCTTACGTCAGGGGAAACGGAGGCTCAGGAAAGGGAAATGGAGAAATTGGGACTTGAACCCAGGCTTTGAATTCCCAGCTCAGTTATTTTGACCCTCTCCCATCTGAATAAACCAAGCCCCTAAAGTTCAGTACTTTTCTTCTTGAACGTTTGGCCCAGCAGATAAGCACCGGCCGCTTGCTAGCCAGCGCTGTCACGCACTGGTAGATAAGCCATGGCTGACTGGATGTAGAGGGGGGCAGGAGAGCTCTTCAACCCCATGCATGATAGGAGGCTCCATTTTCTGAGTGAAGTGTGGGGGAGGTTCAGAGTGGGGCTGCAGATGGCCAGCTCTGGGTTGTGCAAGGCTGTGTTCTAGGCATCTCTGAAGCATCCAAACATCCAGATGCTGCCCTCAACTGGCAGACTATTTCTCTCCCTGCGGGGTGGGTAATTTACAATGACGAAAGTCGGTTTTCTTACCACAGTCAGGAAGCAAACAGTGGGGGTAGGGAGTGAGGGTGAGGAGAAGACAACCCTAAATGCATTGTGAGCACTTACCACAAATTCCGTTCCACTCTTGTAGCCATGGTAGAGAACTATCAGGCAAGGAGAGTGTGCAGGGGATCAGAGAGAAAGGGGTCCTGTGTTATTCTCGTTCCCAAAAGACTGGTAGGAGAGTGGTCACTGGGTTCAATGCAATTGAGTTGAAATCCACAGCCTTTACTGGGTATCTGTTATGTAGCAGACTTACTGGTGAGCATTGGAATTCTCTCCTTTCTCTCAATGCATCCCTGGAGAAGACTCAGAAACCATCCCTATGTGGTCTGGAGTGCAGAGACCTTATGTTTGAGTAGAAGCAAAGACACACACGCACGCATGCGCACACACACACACACATGCGCGCGTGTGCACACACACACGCGCGCCCTATCCGATCAGGACAAGTAATCAAAACTAAATTAAATAAACATGCTAAGGAGGAGTTCCACCATCTCTGCCAAGTGATTCGGATTGAACAGAAATATCTGTTTTCTTTTGCCCCCTCTTCAACCTTTCCCCAGTGTTGTTTTTTTCCCCTCTGAAAGGAAAGAGAAGTCTTAACAAGCACCTCAGTGAATGATGTGGAGTTCTCTTGGAGTTTTCAATTTGACTGTATTGATTTATAAGGTCTTTTCAATTACTGAATTCTTCTTGGTGGCAGTGCATAGGGCCCGAGTACGTGAGAATCATGCGCTATTGATCCCAGGTACTTAGAAAGAGGGCATTTATGTGTCCGCTTTAGATTGATGAGGTTGCAAATAATGAAGCTTCCCACACAACATTTATTAAATGAAACTCTGGAATTCATTAACACAAGAACTTGTCTTGTATTAGAAAAGAAGTGGTGGGGGGGGGCGTTGAGAAAAAAAACAGGGACTACAGTAGTTATCGTGAGCATAATATATGAAGCAATTTGAATTCAAGGGAAGGCAATTTGGAATCTTATTAAATTTTCTTCTCTCCTTTTATTGTGTGAGCACGGTTGGGTGACTTCTGGGGAGTCATCGATCAAAACACAGGTACATGGGAGGTGGGGACTGGGAAAAGAGACCAGTTACCAAATCCCTGCTCTTGTTAAAACGAGGTCACTCTTCAGTGGCTAGTATCTGGGCCAGATCAGGAACTCAACAGATACGAATGGTAAATGATGGACGAATGAATGAATGAATGAATGAATGAGTCAGTATCGAGACAGGCGGTTGAACATTAGCTGTGGTTGGTGAAGAGGTTGGCACGGGTGGTTAGCAAAACTCTGTCAGACTCTGTTTCCAATTCATCTCACTCACTCGCTTACATACTCAATCGACAAACAGTTCTCAAGAATTGACCACATGCAAGGGACTATGTTAAGCACTCTTCATTTCTGAGGGCTGTCCTAACAAATTACTCCAAACTAGGTGGCCTGAAACAACATAAATTTATTTTCTTTCAGTTCTGGAGGCTGGAAGTCTAAATTTGAGGTGTTGAGGAGCACCTGGGGGGCTCAGTCAGTTGGGCATCTGAGTTCGGCTCAGGTCATGATCTCACAGCTTGTGAGTTTGAGCCCCACATCAGGCTCTGTGCTGACAGCTCAGAGCCTGGAGCCTGCTTCGGATTCTGTGTCTCCCTCTCTCTGCTCCTCCTCAGCTCGCCCTCTATCTCTCTCTCTCAAAAATAAACATTAAAACAAATTTTTTTTGAATTGAGGCGTTGGAGGGCCACGTCCCCTCTGAAGGCTCTAGGGGAGGGTCCTTCCTTGCCTCTTCCAGTGTCTGGTGACTTTGTGACCCCATCCCTTCAAGTCTCAGCCTCCATCTTCCCACAGCCATCTTTCCTGTCTGTGTCCCTCCATCGCCCTTTCCTTATAAAGACATCAGCTGTTGGATTTGGGACCCACTGGAATCTAGCATGACCTCTTCTTAATTCGGCAGCATCTGCAGAGACCCCATGTCCACATAAGGTCACGTTCACTGGTGCTGGGTGGACATGAACTTTGGGGGCACACTATCCAGTCCAATGACACTCTGAGGAAAACGCCCTGAAGATAGGTACCTGCTCCTCAGGGGCTAGCAGCAGGTCGGGGAGAGAAGAGAAGCAAATATATCCGGCATGTAAACACAAATACACAGGTGCCCTCTCTGCACAGCGTATCAGGCTGGTGACCCGATGTGTCTCCCACAACTGCTCAAACAGGCGGGGTGGCGCTGCTTGTCCGGGGCCAGGAAGCAGACGTTCAGGAAGGTGACATTGCGCAGTGGGTAAATGGCACAATCGGGTCCTGCTCGTTCCCCCCACACACTTACTGTGGGGACATGAGAAACCGCAACATAAAGAAGAAAAAGTCATGATGCAACCATGCGAGGGTAAACACTGTTGAGTTTTGGTGCATAGGACTTCTGGAATTTTCAGTGGGCTTTTTTTCTTTGCTTTTCTTTTCCTTTCTTTTCATGAGTGCGTGTATGTGCGTGTGTGTGTCTGCTGAGCGATCCTCTTCCATCTTAGCATCTGACTGTCTTCCCATCCATGTTGCTCCGTGGTGGGCTCCGGGCAGCTCCGTCCGGGCAGCATGAGCCCAAGCCCCGCTCTGGCTGATTAACTGAGACATGGGCCACTGACTACCATGTGTCCATCAGTGCTTTGATCAGGAACTGGGAATGGAGGCCAAGTGGCTCCAGCCTTGGACTTGCTGATGCCTGAGGCAGAGCAGGGGAGTGTCTGGAATGGGCACACTGCATTGTGATGTAGGCTTGGCAGCTGAGGAGCGTGGGATCTGCAGTGAGGGCAGAGGAGACGACACCCATAATCCTGCTGTCTCATGCCCTTGAGTCCTCTGTCTCTCCTCATGACAAACCTCCCTTTTACAGAGACTGAAAGAGTTTCTGTTACTCGCAGCCAAGAATCCTGTAGCAGGTGGCAGAAAGCAAAACAAAACAAAACCAAAACACCAAACATCTACCAGCCACTTAAAACATAAGGATGTTTATTTATTTACCAAGACGGCTGGGGGAAAGTAGTTCTGGGGTGGCTCAGTGTCATTGAAGGCATAGGTATTTACATATTTTTGTCCAGCTTTCCCTGGATATAGACAGTGACTCCCCTCATGGTCACAAGATGACTGCTGCAGCTCCAAGAATCACAACTTCAGAGGATAGTGTCCCAAACCAGGATAGGAAGACTACTAGAGCAGGAAAGGAATTTTTTCTGCACGTTCCCCTCTTTTATTGGGAGGCAGAGCAGGGATTACTTCCTGGGAGCCTCTCAGCAGATTTCCCTTTTGACTAATTGGGCAGCTCTGGGTTCCCTGGCCACTTCCAGACCAGTCCCTGGAAGAGGGAGAAGGGGCAAGCTGTGGTTGATTCAGACAAATCTTATTTCATCCTCCGGCTGAACATATTTGTTCAATAGTGCAGAATCAGAGTCCTAGGAGTAAGGAAGGAGGGGAGGGATGGAACGGTACTGGAAGGTCACCGATAAACTACTCAATGAGTCCTAACTGTCCATAATGTTTCCTCAACCTACGATATTTGCTTAAAATATAGTGACCATATTTTGATAAGAATACAAAGTGCATGATTTCCCCCATCACACTATAGAGCAGTGATTCTCAACATAGGTGGGACAGCAAGTGATTTCTGCTACCTGACACCCTACTTCTCTGCGTTGCCCTGGCAACAGCCCATCCTCCAATCTGGCTTCAAGGACAATTGTGTCTCTGTCCTTTTCTTTTTCCACTTCTTTGTTTGGGACTATTTTTCTCACTCAGAGAAGACTCGGGTTTCCAGAGAGAGTCCTCTGCTTGCTCCCTCCTCACAACACCCCCTCTTACTCATTTCTGAGGCCCCCGGAGGAGGGAGAGTTGACATCAAAATCTTGGCAAGGGGAGTCTGGGGTGATGGAGAAGGAGGATTCACGGGGCTTTAGAGAGGAAACCAGGCTCTCTCTCTTGTGTCACTGGATGCTGATCAGGGAATCCCTGGCCGTAAAGTGATGTAAGTAAGTGCCAAGGACAAGCTAACCATGGCATTTCTCCTTTGAACTTCCTGCTGGCCTTGGGAAGGGAGGGTGGAGGCAAGTATGACATCGCGATTGAGCACAGACTTTGGACTTGGACTGACGTAGGTTTGAATCCTGCTCTGCCATACAGACACAAGGTGCTTAACCTCCAAGGCCCTCAGGTTCCTCATACATGAAAGGAGTGTGATAATGTCCATTCCACAGGCTGTAGTGTAGATGGGAGATGATGTATGTAAAGCGATTAGGAGAGATTCTCAAGAAATGCTTCTGCGGCTGGTGTTGTAGGAGGATTTTGCCAGCGACTGGTTCCTCTCCTTGCCCCTGATTCGCTGTGTGGGGGAAGGATGATAGACAACTGTATTCCTCAGTTTCCTTGTCTGCAGAGGAAAAATAAGTGAATGGGACAGTGTATGTAAAACACCCAGCACATGATTAAGTACTTGGTAAAGATGAGCAACTATGATTAATATTACCACTACCTGCATTAGTTGATGTTTCTTTATGCAATTATATGTTTAACGCCTCCTAGGAGCCTCACCCTGTGCTTAGTTCTGGGGGTTTAGCAGTGACCCTCATAGGCCATAGGGATTTGCCATCCCACCGAGGGGCTGAGACATTCACCTCTGACTAGGGCATCGACACCTGTGCGCTGTGCCCTCTAAGCAGAGCTCTGCCTTCAGCACGCCCTGGAAGGGAGCCAGGATTGAGATGGGTGAATGAGTAGAAATAAATGATTCTGTCAGGAAGAAGTGAGAGCCGCCAAATGCAAAGGGACGTTGGGACGTTGAGGTCCCGCTGTTGAGGTGGCGAGGGTCAGAAGCTCTTCCGGGAGAGCCCGCAGCAGCCCCAAGAGATGTTTACATGCATCCCATTCAGTGGGCGCAATTAGCCAAGGCCTGCGCTTCTGACAGTGCAGCTCTTTGGGCCGGGACACGGGAGCGGTGTTCAGAGAGCTCTGGGAGCAAGGACCCATCGGGGTCTCCTTGGCTGCTGCCAGGCTGGAAGGTGCTGGGCAAATTCAGGAAAAGAAAGCACTGGCCTCTGCTTCTGTTTGACTCTGGCTGAGAATAGCCAGAGCCTGGGCTCTGGGGCCAGAATGCCTGAGTTTGACTCTGTGCTCCTCCCCTACCCAGCTCTGCAACCTTAGGAAAACTGCTCTACCTCTCTGAGTCTCTGTTTCTTTGCCTGCAAAAGGGGGATGAGAATTGTACCTGCCTCACAGGGTTGCTGCAAAGATTAAATGAGACAATGCAGGCGTACCATTGGTGAGCTCATTCGATCCGCCATGTCTCCAGGGTAGCACAGGATCTCTGCGCCCTTTTCACAGATGCGAAAATGGAGGCTCAGAGAACTCCTTTAGGGCAGATGCTGGGTGATAACTGTCTTTATTTGTCTAGTACCTATCATATCTTCAGTAAGTGATGATGTTATACATTCTAGGTATGTGACCATTGATTGCATTCATTCAATAAGCACTGAAAGACCTGATGGCAAACCTCATGCTCCATGTGAATGACTCTGAGTTGGGGAATGCCAGGTGGATTAGAAATACACTTGTCCATCAAGTGGTGAAGATGCGGGTAAGGATCACTGCTATTGATGGAGCCCTGCTTTTGTGCTAGACGTCATGCCAAACGTTACATGCATTTTCATGGGATGCTTAAAGTCATCCTGGAAATAAGTGTGATTATTTGATACCATTTCATAGATAAGTAAACTGAGCCTTATAAAGGTGAAAGAACTTGCCCAGGGTCATCCAGCTGGCAGTAACAGAGCTGGTATTCCCACTGGTCTTGTTCGACACCAATGTCTGACCATCTGGCTATGCCGACGTTACCCAGAGAAGGTGAATGCCTCACAAGGTCATACAGCAAGCAGGGGTGCACTAAGGCACGACTAGGACTCAGGCTGCCTTCCTTCGGTTCTGCCTTCCCTGCTGCTCAGCCCTCCCTTGAGCAGACCGAAGCCCATCTCACTGTGCCTGGAATCCCTTCAGGGCCCCAGGGAACGACAGAAGGAGGAGTCGGGGTGGGGGTTTCAGCTGTTCCCGTCAGCCCCCCGCCGTGGTCGAGTAATTTTCCAGATTGGATCCAATTTCCAGCCAGGGCTGAAATGTGTCAGGCGTTCGGCAGCAACAAGCCAAGCCTGACTGCGTGTGGCGGCAACGGAGGAGGCTAACGATTTGCCGACGGTGTCCGATTACCAGCAAATTGTCAGAACATGCCAGCTTGGAAGACGGTGTCAGCGATGGCTCCATGTCCAGGCCAGATGGCTGGAATACAGTTGGGGTGGGGGGCATTCCCCCGGAGCCCCTTCGATTGCCCCATGCGGGGATGGCTTGCTTTTTCATCTCTGATACAGAAGGCAGCAAAAGGAATGGGAAAATGGTGCATTTGGTGTCCCTGTGGGCTTGTGGCCCATGGGATCCTGGAACAGAATTATCATATATGCCCAGGGAGCAGGACAAAGTTGTGGTTAGGAGCAGGGCTTTGGAGGCAGAGCTGGGTTGACATAGCTGGGTTATTTATTTATTTATAAGATTATTTATTTATAAAATAAGAATTTCATTCTTTACAGAATAACAGTAATGCTTATCTTTCTTGAAGCTGTGTCAGGTTATCAAAACCAGCGAGTGCTGAGAACAGCCTTAGAAAGGTGCCCAGCACTTGGTAAATACTCAATACATCATAGCCATGGGGGTCTGGGGCCACTTCTACCCTCTACCTGACTCCCCTCTTGCTCATCCCTGACCCCCCATTCCCAGCCACTCAACAGATATTTACTGAAAATTTTCAATAAGATGACTGTTTAGTTCCATCTCCCAAAAGAAGCCCTTTGAATTTCTGAATTGTAACAGAGCTTTGCTGCTTGACTAGTTGTCAGGACCCCTATGTTCTTCCCACCACGTTTGCAAGAGCAGGAATGGGTGGTGGGTTGAATTCCTGTTCCACCACTTGTAAGCTACATGTGACCTTGGGCAAATAACAGTCCTGTATTTGCCTCAGTTTCCTCAAAAGTAACTGGTAACTCCTCTCTCCAAGGGCTGCTATGAAGTTTAAATTAAGTTTAAACTGATTTAACTGTATGTGTGTGTGTGTGTGTGTGTGTGTACACATTCATGGATAAATACATATGTCTGTGTTTATGCACATGGCATATGAGTACATGCAAAAACAGTGCGTGGCAAATAGTTCTGGCATAGTGTGGGCTGTTATTAATATACAAGACAAAATCTGCTTTCCTCATCCACTGGTCCGCCCTGTGAGGCTGGGCAGTACGAACGTTTACTTATTCTACAATCCAACAATAGTCACTGAGTACCGATTGTGTGCTAGACATCATGAGGGCTTCCGTGGTGAATGTAGTGACTTGCCGCTCAGACCTCCTTCTTGGGGAGCTTTGCTGACCAACAGCCTTCCACTCCTGCCTCTGCGGGGCCACCAAGATGTGCACTCCAGGCTGTGCCTCTCCCAGATGGTCCCAGGCAAAGCCCGAGGACGCGGAGTGATAGAGCCCTGCCAGTCTTGCTCAACACAAGACTTGTCTGCATTCATTTCCTGAGGCTCCTATAACCAATTGCCACAAACTGGTGGCTTAAAACAACTGGAGTGTATTCTGGAGGTCAGAAACCCAAAGTCGAGGTGTTGGCTGTACTCCCTGGGGAGGCTCTAGGGGAGAAGAAAGCTTTCTTGCCTCTCTGGTTTCCAATGGTGCCAGCATCCCTTGAGCCCATGTAGCTCCATCCTCTGCCTATATCTTGACATCACCGTCTCTTTTTCCTTTTGTGTTTGTTCCTTTCCTGTCTCAAGCCTCCTTCTGTCTTCCCCTTTAGGGTCCACCTGGACAATCCAAGATAAGCCCCTTCATCTCAAGATCCATAGTCACATTTCCAGGGATCCAATGTGGACATTTGGGGGGGGCTTTTTTTCAGTCCCCCGCGCTCTGCAATGGGCAGATTTTGCCCTGGGTCTCCCCCCCCCCTTTTTTTTTTCTAGATGAGGCTCTTTTAGTCCAAGGCTCTACTGATCCAGTCATTGCTGTCCAGCCTCTTCGCCCAGGCATCAGATCCAGAGTTTGGTCCGAAGTATCTCCTGTCTGCCTTGTTCCGTCTTCCCTCAGGTTTGACAGGCATTTCCTTCAATAATTCCACATTGAATTCCTTCTTAGCATCTCTTTCTTGCAGGACCCAAAGCTGAGTGCTTTCTCTTCTACTTCTTATGGGTTCCTGGGACCCCTTGCTGAGAGAGAGAGAGACCATTAGGATGCAACTTAGCTTGTTGGTTCGTTGATTTGGTGACCAGATGGGATACACTCAGGGGTTTGAGCCTCAACTGGGTACATTAACTTTGTTGGGTTCTTTGGCCATGATGTCTGCACCTCTTATAGTGGACATTTATTCCTTTATCCAACTAGTCTTCTTTTTATCCAGATAGGGCTTTCTGGGCACTTCTGTTCTTCCTCTACCTCCCCCACCCCACCTACTGATATGGAGTTCACAGCAGGAGGTCATATTCTTTCCATCCTCAGCTGGTGATTGGTCTGCGAAGGGGCACATGACCCAAGCCAGGGAATCTTCTCTTGAAACAGGTGTGGGGGCAGGAAAGGAAGAGAAGAGCCTAGCCCTCTTTGGTTCACAACAGCAGGGGCTCTGCCCCCAGGAGCTTCTGGTGGCCTGCTGTGAACCTTCTGGAGACAGCCAGCCTGAGAGAGCAGCCGTCAGTGCCAGGCAATCAGAGATGAAAGATGGTGAGAGAAAGGAAGAGAGACTGGGGCACTGAGCTGATGCTTTCATTCAGCATCGTGAAGGCGGCCCCATCCCTGCCCTTCCTACCGTAGGGATATATGGGCCAGTTAATTCCCTTTTAGCTTACCCTGGTTTTGCTTGCTACAGAGACCATGCTGGAATAATCTCCTTAGGAATTCCTGTTTTTAACCCCCCAAAGGAGGGGGTGAGAGTGTATTTATCTCAGGAACAGCTTTATTGAGGTACAATTGATATACAATTAATTGCCCATATTAAGGTGTACAATTTCATTAATTTTGACACATTTACACCCATGAATCCATCACTACAACCAAGATAGTCAGCATATCCACCAGCCCCAAAAATGTCTTTGTGCCCCTTTGTCCTTTCTCTCTGCCCTCTCCAAGGAGGCTCCCCCTCCACTTCCTCCCAAGGAACCACTGGTTTGCTCTTTGCCACTACTGGCTGATTTGCATTTTCTAGAATGCTATGTAAATGGAATGACACAGTATATGCTTCTTTGTTTGCCTTATTTCACCCCACATAATTATTTGAGATTTCTCCCTGCCGGTGTGTGCAGTAATGCCAACACACTCTTGCACAGGATTTATTTTTGTGAGGCTCAAATGAAGTAGTAGGTATGAAAAGTACTTTTTAAATAATAAAGGCACATAGTTGCTATATAGGATAACTCTTAAACCACCTTCTGCCTAAAAGTATCTATCCCCCTTCCCACTTCTTTCCCTGGTGAGTCCCTTTTCATCACCTCCCTGGGTATACTCATCCCCAACTGCTGAGAGCTGTTAGGACTGATGGCTCACAGCCACCCCACGCTCCACTGAATCGCCTTTGTTGGATGAGAGCTGCCTCCCCCTGGGAGGTTACTCTCTCCACCCCAAGGCAGCAGGCAGCCAATGAGTAACTGATCAAGGTGGGACAAAAGCTATGGTTCAGCTCCTGCTCTCAGGCTCCCATGGGGATTAGGCTGAAGTTCAGCTCCCCCACACCCGGCCCCATCCTGCCTCCCTTACTCCCTTTCTTCCTTAACAAATCCCTTGCACAAATGCCTGGCTCAGGCTCTGTTTCTAAATAATCTGCCCTAGGGCAGTTGGGACTCAGAAGTGGTCCTAGGAAGCCAATTCTAAGCATGGGATTCTGGAGTTGGAGCACTTGCTGCCTTAAGGGAAACAAGGAACCCGTCACTGGGGGTAGGTGGAGTACTCATGGTTTTTGGTTTGGGGTAGCAGGACAGTTGCTAAGATGCACTTGTCGTGACCTGCAGTGAGTTATGGCAGGAGGAGATGCAGTAACTTGTAAAGTGTCTCTGGCATTTGAAAGAGACTGGGGAGGGGTGCCTGGCTGGCTCAATCAGTGGTGGGGCATGTGGCTCTTGATTTCATGAGTTCGAGCCCCATGTTGGGTATAAGGATTGCTTAAAAAGAAAATCTTTTTATTTTATTTATTTTTTAATGTTTATTATTGAGACAGAGGGAGACAGAATGTGAACAAGGGAGGGGCTGAGGGAGAGGGAGACAGAATCTGAAACAGGCTCCAGGCTCTGAGCTGTCAGCACAGAGCCTGATGAGGGGCTCGAACGGAAGAACAGCAGATCATGACCTGAGCCGAAGTCAGACGCTTAACCGCTTAACCAACTGAACCACCCAGGTGCCCCTAAAAATGAAATCTTTTTTTTTAAACATGGGGGAAATAATAACTATAAGAATGATAAAGGTGAGTGACCGTTGTAAGTTCCCTTGAATCCCTGGATTCATTAAACAGAGAACACAGCAGGCTCTGATCTATTCATTGTAATTTAAAACCAAGCATGAGAGTCAGAGAAGCTTTTTGGGAACATTTAAAGGGACCGAGCTAAGACCAGGTGAAAGACTCACCTGTGAAATTTATTGAATCTCAGAGAAAGATGAACTCTCAGACCTGGCAGGTCTGCTCTGTCAAAGTCAGTGCCTTGATAGCGAAGGAGGGAGGAGCCAGGACCTGGGGTGAGGAGAACCTCAAATTTCCTGATTTTCCTGAGCCCTCTGAGCCTGCAGAAGCTACTTCCTCCCTCTGTTAGAAGACTTCAGCCTCCCTTTTCTTGAAAATTATGTAGAAACCCCAAACAAGCTAGCTACCTACAAGATGAGGCTTTCCCTTCCTAGCCTATGCCTCTCCTCCCCATTTGGACATCAGACCTGTAAGAAGGGTTAAGTACCAGCATGGCGTCACCACAGAAGTGCTGGATCTGCTAAGGGGGAAGAGATAATAAACTTCAAAGGAATTGCAGAATGAGGAATTGAGCAGTGTAGTGTGGTGTGGCTCCTGGGGGTGCTGGATCAGGGGGGAAAGATAGACAAAGAGTCTGTTAATATGGGGTATTCTTCTTATCTTGCTAAATAGAACCTAACTTTCTGTTAAGTGCAGCAGGCACCAGTCTCAACCGGCTGCTGGAAGGCTGGGAAAACTGGCTCACCTTGAATGAAGTAGAGATAGCAGAGAGTAGAGGAAGGGATCAAGAGGCTCAGAGATGTGGAAATGCTAGAGAGGATCTATTGCTTAAGATCAGAAAATCACCAGCTGACTAGATTGTTTGGAGAGGTCTGGTGGACCCTTCTCTTACTAAGGCCACAATGAACGTGCTGATGAGGGGGCACCAGTATCATTGGGAAGCTCTGTGGTGGTGCTGTCCTGAGGATGGGGCTGGCTGGTAGAGCAGCCGTGGCAGAACTGGTGTCCTGGTTTCAATGGGAATGGTGGGATTTGGGTGTCGCCAAAGCCACCTGGCAGCACTGCACCATCAGAAGAAAGGGGACACAATGACTGTCATGGGCAGCAAGTCAGAATGGGTGGCCTGATCTGTTGGGATCCATGGAGACGGCTAAGAGAGCATGGTGTTACTGAGCAGGATAGACAGCCAGCTAACAGGTGTGTTGCTAAATATGTATAATCAAAGACGATCAGGAGTGGATGAGCAGAAGACTGAAGTCGGTTGTCTCCAAGGAAAACCATGATCCTAATTTACATTCTTGGAACCGGTTCCCGAACCAGTTCCCATAGGCTGAGAGAGACGACAGAGTCTCTATGAGAAAGGACACTGCAAGGTCATGGAAGTGTGTACAGTAGTGATTTAGCTAGTTCTTCCCTAGAAGAGTAACCTCTGGCCATTTGCTCAGGTATCTGTATACTGGGATGGTAGGCAGAATAATGGCCTCTTCCAAGCCCTGCAAAGATGTCCATGCCATACTCTCTGGATCCTAGGAATCTGTTATATTACATTAAAAAAAAAGGGGGGGGGAGGGCAGGACTTTGAAGAAGTAATTAAGATTTCAGGTTTTTAAGACAGGGAGATTACCGTGGATTCAAACTAATCACATGAACCATTAAAAGTAGAGGACTTTCTCTAGCTGGAGGCAGGAGAGAAGGGAGAAGGAAATGTCAGAGAGATTCAAAGCATGTGGCCCCTTCCGCCATTGCTAGAAAGGGGCCACAGGAAAGCATGAGAAGAAATGTAGGTGGACTCCAGAGGTGAAGACTGACATCTAGCAAGTAAAGAAGAACTCAGTCCTAAGTCCATAAGGAACTGATTTTGGCCAAAAACTTGAATAAACTTGGAAGCAGTTTCATTCCTAGCGCCTCCAGAAAGAAATCCAGCTCAGCCAGCACCTTGATTTCACCCTCATGAGACTCTAAGCAGAGGACTTGATGAGTCATCCATACGTCCAGACTTCTGACCTATGGAACTGTGAGAAATAAGTGGAGGTCATTCCGAGCCATCAAGTTTGTGGTAATTTGTTGTGACAGTGATTAATAAAGAAAATTAATACGGGGCATTGAGGGTTGTTGGATATAGGATGTGAGTTGACGCTGACATGCAAAGACTCAAAGCACCACTGTGGCTCCCATGTTACAGTGGTGGCATGAGAAGGCCAGGCAATCCTTGGAGTTTTCTACCAGCTTCATCTCCTAGAGTTTACAAGGGAGATGGGCCAGTGTGATGTCTTACAGACCATCTATTGGTCATTCCTATTTCCAAAAGTACAATCAGAATGAGTGTTCTTCATTGTTGGCATGACTCTCACATTCATGTGGTTTTTTGACCAATGAAATTAGAGCTATTGTAGTAGGAAAGGCCAGGTGGTAGGCCCTGAAACTGCTCTCTCCCAGCCAAGAGAGTAAATTAAAAAAATATTCCATTCTGGGGGGAAGATGGAGAAAAAAGCCACCCCCCCCACGGATTTAGAGGAAGCACACAAGTGTGGGTCTCATCAGTTCTTTTCTAATTAATTAGTCTGGCCGCTGCAAAGGACAAGCAGAAATGGCAGATGATAGTGGACAGTCACAAATGCAATCAAGCCCCCAGTTGCACTGCTGTGCTAGTTGTAGGATCTTTATTGGAGAAGAGTATCATGGCCTGTGCTGTGAAGATGGGCAGCTATTGATCTGGTGAATGTGTTCTTTTCAATACCTGTCAGGAATGAGGATTAGAAGCAGTCTCCACGTATGTAGGACAGATAGCAGATAGATTCCTTTTCCCAGGGCTACATTAAGTCTCTGCTTCTCTGCCTCAATATAGTCCAAAGGGGCTTGGAACCCTTAGGAATTCTGCAGAACATCCCATTGGTCTACTACATTGGTGACTTTGTGTTAATCTGATTTGGATACCTTGCTGAGACAAATTTGTTCCAGAAGGTGGGAGACAAAGCCTATTACAATTCAGGAGCTTGCCATATCAGTGAAGCCTTCAGGGGTCCAATGATCCCAGGCAGGCCAGTACATTCCCTCCTAAGCTGAGGACAGGTTATTGTGTTATGCATCTTTTACCCCTGAAAAAGAAGCACAATGCTTGGTGGGCTTCTTTGGGTATTTGAAGAAAGAATATTCTATACTTGAAAATAATTCTCCAGCACATTTATCACATGACATAAAAGGCCTCTAGTGTTTTTAGGGGAGCCCAGGGCAAGAAAGGGTTCTGGAGTGGGTCCAAGCTGCTGTATGAGCAGCCCCACTGTTTGAACCATATGATCTAACAGGTATCATTGAAGTAGAGGCATGGGTTTTGGAGCAAAGCCTTGCTATCTGTAGTTGTTGAATTGTGTCCCTCAAAAAGATGTACTGAAATCCTACCCTCTGGTACCTGTGATTATGATCTTATTTGGAAAAATGAACTTTGCACATGTAATCAAGTTAAAATGAGGTCATACTGGACTATGGTGCACATTAAATCCAATGACTTGTGTCCTTATATGGAGAGGCATATTTGGAGGCACACTTACACATTCACAGGAAGTGAATACCATGTGAAGACAGAAGCAGAGATTGGAGGGATGCATCTATAAGCCCAGGAACATCAAGGACTGCTAGCAACCACCAGAAACTAGGAGACACATGGGAATGGCTTCTCCCTTAGAGCCTCCAGAAGGAACCAACCCTACTGACTCCTTGACTTTGGACTCTTAGCTTCCAGAACAGTAAGAGAATACGTTTCTGGTGTGTTAAGCACCCAGTTTGCAATACTTTGCTATGGCAGCCCTTGGAAACAAATACAACATCTAAAACCTAGAACCGTACCCCATCTAAAATATGGAAATGTACCTATCTTGCTCCTGGATTCTAGTGGCAACTGAGTGTCTAGCCATGTGACATCAAATGACCATGCAGTCAGGAGCTGCTAGTCTCATCATGAAGGGGTACTGTCAGACTGGGGCCTAAGGTTAGGTGGATCCAGTAGCAGTTCATTGTAAAGTGGAGGTCGTACACACTGGATTGGGCTCACACAGGTTCAGGGAACACAAACAAGCTTCCTGGGCATGTGGCCAGGACTCCCATTTATCCACCACTGTTGTACCAGCACCTGTCCCTCCGCTCTCATCTGTGACTACACAGAGAGCTTCCAGCTGATAGAAGAGGGAGAAGCTTAGGTCACAAATGGGTGCACCTAGTCAGTGTGTGCAAGCCAAAGATGGACAGTTGGCAGCATGACAGCCATTTTTAGAGTTGGTTCCTAAGGACTGTTAGGAGGAACACCTCCCAGTGGGCAATCTTCAGACATGCACTATGCCATTCATTCTGTGTGGAGACAGAAATGGCCCAAGCAGAGAATATACATGGAATCCTAGGAAAAGATGAATAATTTGGTTGATTGGTCAAAGGCCTGGAAGGAGAAATTTTGGAAAATGGGGTAAAGAGTTTTATGATGAAGGCATGTAGACAAAGGTATGAGAGCAGGCACAAAGCATGAGATTCTTATGTTGTATGTTAATGTTAATCATTTCATGAACAGGGTAACTCAGTCAGTAGATATCAGCCCACTTCAATCCCTGGCCAACTTGATGCTTGCATAGTGGAGTAGTCATGGTGGCAGAGATGGAGATTGTCCATGGAACCAAATAGCATGGATTCCTCTTACCAAGACTGATCTAGTTATTGCCACTGCTGAGTATCTGACCTACCCACAACAGAGAATGATTCTATGTCCCCAGTATGGTATCATCCCTTCAGGACAAAACCACATCACTTTGTGACAAAATGATTATATCAGACCCTTACATCATGGAGGTCACGGTTGGAATTGGCACATATTCTAGGTATGTGTTTGCCTTTCCTGCTCTTAGGACCTCAGCCAGAGGCACTATTTAAGGATTCATAGATATGTACCACCGTGTGATTCTGCAAAATACAACTTGGGCAAAATGATGCAGCAATGGGCACCAGACCCACTGGTCTTACCATAGCCTGCACTATCCAGCAGTGGTTGTATCTGTTAGAGTAGTAGAATGGCCCCTGGAAGGCATAGCTGATATGTTAGCATGGAGGTGACACCCTGACCAGTTGTCACACTACCCTTAAGGATGCAGACTATTCCCTAAATCAGTGGTCATTATATGTTTGCTATTTCAGTAGGGGGTAGAGTGGATGGGTTTAGAACTAAGAGGTAAAAGTAGGCATTCCCCAGTCCTCCATAACTCCCAGTGAACTACATGGAGGCTTTGTGCCTTGTGCCCATATGCTATGAATGTAGAGGTCCTAGTTTCCGAGGGGTCCACTTCTATCAGGGGACACAATAAGAGTCCCAGTAAACATAAAACTATGCCTGCCACCTGGTCATTTTAGGTAGACCAGAAGACAAATCACCATCCTGGCAGAAGTAATTGGCCCTGATCACCATGGGGACTCAGGGCTATCGCTACACAGTGAAGTAAATATTTTTTAAATGTTTATTTATTTATGAGAGAGAGAGAGAGAGAGAGAGAGTGAGAGAGAGAGAGAGAGAGGTAACAAGAATGAGCAGGGGAGGGGCAGAGAAAGAGAGAGAGAGAAAGAGAGAGGGAGAGGGAGAGAGAGAGTCCTAAGCAGCACTGTCAGCACAGATGTGGGGCTTGAGCTCCCAAACTGTGAGATCAAGAGTCAGAGGCTTGGGGTGCCTGGGTGGCTCAGTCAGTTAAGCAACTGACTGGCTCAGGTCATGATCTCACAGTTTGTGAGTTCGAGCCCACATCTGGCTCTGGGTGGATATCTCAGAGCCTAGAGCCTGCTTTGGATTCTGTGTCTTCCCCTCTCTCTGCCCTTCCCCTCGCTTGTGCTCTCTCTCCCTCTCAAAAATAAATAAACATTAAAAAAAAGAGTCAGAGGCTTAACTGAGCCACTCAGGCATCCCAGTGAAGCATATTCTCATTGCTCAGATATATTGATCACCTGGGGTATCTCTTGATGCCCCCATGCCTAACTATAATTGAAAATGGGCAATAAGTAGCCATTACCTGCTAAGGGCATGGTAACCAGGGGCTCAGACTCTGCGTCACCCCATTAGATTGTCCACTTAGCCCAGCAGAAGTGCTCACAGGGGAGGGCAATCTAGAATGAGTGGTGGAAGAGAGAGATGATGAGTATTAGCTTGACCTCGAGACCAACTGCTGTAGTGGGGGCTCTAGTTCTTCCCATTATTCTTCCTCTTTCTAAAATTTCTCCCCAAATTGTGACCAACCAGAGTTCTGTAGAGGCTGTGCGTACATGGAGTGAACTTAATGCAAAAGATAATGAATCAGAGCAGTTCAAAGGGGTGGACTGTAGTAGACAGGGGATGTCCATCTCAGATTCTTCTAATTGGCTGATGGACCCATTGTCCAGGTGCCGTGGATGCTGGCTGGCTGGCTCATGGGTGCTCCACTCTCTGGTGAGTTGACTCCAGACAATGGGAACCCCTTTGCCACCTGGGAATAGCTGGCAGCTAGCAATAGACTGACACAGGGGAATAAAATCCAGGCTCCCTGCCTCCACGCAGGACCATTTCTATGATGTAACTCATGCTCTTGAGCACTCTGTGGGATCAGATCGAGGCTAATCTGTAGCTGAGATCATATTCTTGCTTAGTTTTTATCCCTGCCCTGCCTCCCTCACCCTCTTCCTTCTGAGAGTACTCACTCAAAAAGTCACTCACGTAAGACAACACCAAAAAGCAAAAGAAATCTAGGAATTAATCTAACCAAAGTCATGATCACATCAGATAGTTTTTAGTATTATTAAAGAATTCCTTAATCTCATATAACTTCTTAGTATCATCAAATAAGCAGTCAGTGTTAACATTTTCCCAATGATTATACTTTTTCAAATGTAGTTTACTTGTTTGGATCTGTTTTTTTTTTATTGATGCTATAACAAATCACTATAAAGTTGGTGCTTTAACAATATAAATTAATTATCTCATAGTTCCAGGGGTCAGAGGCTGAACACAGATCTCACGGGCCTAAAATCAAGGCCTTGACAGAGCTATGCTTTAGGGGAGAATCTATTTCCTCGCCTTCTTCTACGACCTTTCTTCTGTTGTCACATCTCATTCTGACTCCAGCCAGGAGACTCCACTTTCAAAGCCTCGTGATTAGATCGAGCCCACCTGTCTAATCCAGAATAATCTCCGCATCTCAAAGGCCTTAGCCTTAATCACATCTGCAGAGTCTATTTTGCCATACAAGGTACCATATTCACAGGTCACAGGGATCAGGAAATGGACACCTTTGGAGGCCATTATTTTGCCACAGCAGGATACAAATAAAGTCCACATATTGTGTTTGGTGGATAGATCTCTAAGTCGTTTTAAATCCATAGGCGCCTCTGCTATAACTTTTTTTTTATTCTTTCAGTTTATTGAAGAAACTGAGTTCTTTTTCCTAGGAGGTTCCCCAAGTCATAATTTTGTTGTATCCTCATCATTTCTTTAAAGTATTCTTCTGTTCTCTGTTTTCTTTGCACATTGGTGGCTGGATCTAGGCGCTTTATCAGATTTATGTTCATTTCTTTTTGTGAGACTGTTTCATAGCAGGTGTGTGTGTGTGTGTGTGTGTGTGTGTGTGTGAGAGAGAGAGAGAGAGAGAGAGAGAGAGAGAGAGAGAGAGAGAGAGAGAGAATAGTAGCTATTGGTGCTCAACACTTAAATATATTAATTCTACCAGGGTTGCAAAAGGGCGATATTTTAATTCTGTAATTCTGTGTTCACCTATTATCTGAAATATATCTCTGGAGTATCATCTGCTATTTGGCTAGTCTGTGGTGCAGTTCCAGATAGATGCTTACTTCTTTCTCTTTATTTTATGTTTTTACCATGAATAGTTTGTTCACCAGCATTTTCCACCCATGATCAGTGAGGTTTTTTTTTGACTAGCATTATGAAGTCAAGGATTTAAGCTTATTTGATGTCAAAGCTAGATCCGTATTTTGGTTTTAGAGCAATGGCACCCAGATTTCCTCTAAGAATCCTGCTGCTTCATCCCCGAATGTTTTGTTCCCTAAATCCACTGCATAAAATAAGAATTAGTCAGTTGCCCACATTTTAATAAATAAGCAAGAGTTGAATAAAGTTATGACGGGGCAGCGAGTCCTAATGTGAATGTATAGGGCTGCCAGCATTCCAGCCAAAGTAAAAGATTCATTAGTCAGCCTCGTCTTATCCCCTGCCATTAGCCTGTCTATTCTGAGAATAGTGTGAATACTCTTGTTCTCGCGATTCACCCCAAGAATCCCTTGTTTAAAGCCATCAGCTTAGTAATAGCAGCCAACATTACTGAGTTCTTGCTATGGGATAGGTAGTGTGCCAAGTACTTCGAGGTAGTGACTCTTAATTTTCACAGTTGCCCTAAGGAGATAGACATTATTATCATCTCCATTTTGTGGATGAGAAAATTGAGCCACAGAGAGAGGTTGAGTCACCAGACCAGGTCACACAGCTGTTAAGGTACCGACCAGAGACTGATACCCTGGGCCCAGACTCCCAGTGGCAGTCACTGGCTAAGTAGTTGCTGCCTCCTTTACACAGGGCATGGGTCTTCCAGTCCACCTCAGGGCCCACGTGGCACGCTCTGTTCAGTCCTATTACTTGCCTGGACTCTGTTGGCATTGGAGTCCAAGATCTCTGAGACATGCCTCACCACCCCTTCACAAGTCTTGTGATGGTAGGGAGCTTTAATTGGGTTGCTAATCAGAATGGATGCCTCATCTGAACCTGTCCAGGGAATAGAGTTTTATTTGTCCCGGATCCCATGCTGGACTGGATTTATAAATGCAGAATCCCAATGCCAAATTTAACAAAGTGAATTATTTTGTTTCCCAAATGTAGGCCACAGCATCTAATTTGAGCTGTAACTTTGTAACTGTGTGTACAATTACCCAGTGAGGTGATGGGTGATGGACACATTCAAGATGGGATCTGGAAGTACTGGACCAAATAATTTCCTTTTTCCTTTCTCCCGCCCCAAGAAACAGTTTTCTTTCCTGTTGACTGTCTTGGTAGTTTTGGCTCTTGCTTTGGTGCCTAGAGACAACATTGGAGGTGTGGCTCAAAGACCAGACATCTGGCAAGAGACTATAAAACTCAGGCCCTGCACCACAGCTGTTTTCTGTGTAATTTGGGGTTATTTCCCGAGGCTCTCTGGGCCTGTTTTCTCGCTAACATAAAAAGCCAGAAGAGCTCCCCTTGTCAAAGCTTCCCTTTGGTTCTATGGGATAAGTGGGGGCTCTGGGACTAGGTAGTTTTCATTTCCATACAAGTTATGATGACTGCATTTAATTGCGCATTTACTACATGCAAAGTGTTGTATATACATGATCTCATTTAGAACACACCACAATATAACACACACAAACTGAGGCTCAGAGTGGTCTGTCCCAAATCACACAGCTGGTAGGCAGCAGAGCTGGTCAAAACCCATTAAAGCAGATTCATCAGGAGGCAGAGGACTTCCCATAGAAGGCTGGACAAGGACTTGGCAGGGACACTACAGGATCAATCTATCAGGGGGGCAGCTGGTCAGTAACATCCCCTCTTCTTCTTGTATTCTATTCATTCAAAGTCCTGTGGCAATGGAAGGAAAGCGTTTTGGCTACTTTCATATGGCTTATGAAACAGCAGACACCATCTCTTCAGGGTCCTGACTGGCTTGGGGAGAAACTAACTGATAGCAAGAACTCCTAGAAGCAACAGGTGAGCCACAGGAATGAAAAGAGCTTTGGCACCCAGGGGATCCAGGTAGCAGTAGAAGCAGATGGGGCTTCAGGGCGTCAGCTCCAGCATCTCCCAATGTGCCTTCACTCTGCTTCAGATTCAGATTCCCAGGAGAGAGCAGACTGGCCCTGATGGAGTCATGTGCCTGCCCCTCAGCCAAGAGAAGGTGGGGCACTTTGATTGACAGTTCCCAAAGAGCTGCATGCAAGAGAATGGTGGGAGGTGGGATGGGAACAGTTCCTTGTATAAAGACAAAGGTGCTGATCTCAGATGAAGAGTAAAGGCACCAGCTGGGCAAAACGCAGCAGAGGTCCATCTTAGAGGCCTTCCTGGGGATGGACAGGATGCCTTGGGGGTCTAGGGCAGCTCTTCTAGGAGCTGGGTTTGGGATTGCTGATTGTCTCCATCTGTAGAATGACCATTTAGAGTTCATAGACTCCAAGGGTCTCTGTGCCATCCCCCTCTCTTCACTGAGCGCTCAGCATGGACCAAGGAGTGCTGGTTTCCTAGACTTCTGCCAGGTGCCGTCGTGGGAAACATGGCTGCAGCCCTTTGTTTCCTAAGCATCTTGATGTCATACTTAGAGATCTGTGACCTGCTTTGTGTCACTTGTGAATAGGTCTTTCAAGCCAAAGATCTACTTCATTTTTTAAAGAAATACTGAACACCCCAATGGAATATTCCAATGAAATATGATACATATTCCTGTTGATGGACATTTAATTATTTCCAGTTTTCTGTGTGTGTGTGTGTGTGTGTGTGTCTCATGCACCCTCTGGTCTGTACCTATTTGTGCATGTGATCGGCTTGATGAGATACAGGAAGAGGATCTTGGACATGGGACATTTAGTGGCTGTATACGCCCACAGAAATCCTGTTTCTACTTTCCCTCCACTATTGCATACCCATCTTAATCCTTGTCAGGCTTCACTATGCACAGATAACAAAGAGACGCTGAGAGTGATTCTAATGTGCAGCCAGGAATGAGAACCACTGATGGGTTATGGGTTAGCACTTTAGGCCATTCTGAGTTCCCCCTCCCCCAGGCTCACCAGCCCCCATAGCAAAATGAAGATTCTTGGATAGAAGCCTTGTCATGGGCTTTTGGAACTCCTTCATAGTGGCGTATGCATACAGAGCTCTGAGACAGCCCAGGGTTCAAATCTTGGATCTTCCTCTCCCTAGCTGTGTGCCTTTGGGCAAATGTCTTAACCTCCTTGAGATGTAGCTTCTTCAACTATAAAGTCGGGTTAATAACAGAACCTTCCTTATAAGGATGCCATTAGGATTAAATGAACTAGGGGCTGTGAAGCACTTGGCATGATGCCCGGTGCAGAATAAGCCCTCACTAACTGTTAGCTGTGGTTGATATCATCATTAGTATTACTTAGCCTTTCCAGCTTTTTATCTGAATATTTAGATATGTGGTTTATCACTATGGACAAGATAACCGTATGAGGGAAAGTGGATTTTATGATATGCAGCAAAATCCCTAGGGCTCTTGCTATGTGAATTGCACTCTATAGAAAAGCAGCATCTGTAACTCCGCAGAAATTGCTAGAAATTCAGAATCCCAGACCCCCTACCTCCAGGCCTATAAACCCAGATCTGCAGTTTAACGTGGTCTGCAGGTGACCTGCGTGTACTTTAAAATTTGAGAAGCCTTGAACTAGGATAGTCTGAGCCTAGGGCCGCAGGTGAAGTTAGTAATTGTCATCTATAGCCTTAAACCAGGGTATTTGGTGGTAAAATTTTAGGCACTGAGATAGGGAGATGTTTCTGATCAAAGGAGTTTTAAAAGTCATTCTGTACGATGGCCGGGGTGCTCATGTTGACTTCTCTCTTTGAAACTCCACCTGCTGCCACACTTAAAGCCTCAAAACATCTCTATGTGACAAGTACTATTATTACCCTCACTGACCCCACAAAGAAATGGAGACTCAGAGAGGTGAGGGAACTTGCCTAAGGTGACTTGGCTTGTACAGGGCAGTCTTTTGAAGCCTGCTCTGGAGCTCAGGCACATCCTCCTCTGGTTTTCACTTACTTGGAACCAGGAGGTAACCTCTAGACACTTCCCTACTCCCACTCCAGGGGAAGGGGAATGTGGCTAGGCTATATTCCCTCCTTCCATCCATTTTTCCAGCTGGAGTGGGAACATGCCAATTAGAGGCATGCCAGCAGTTGCTGCTCCAAAGTTGTACAGAAACAGCTTGATTATAATGATATTCCCTCTCCCCACCCAACTAATAGACATTCTCATGCAGGCTTGATCCTTGTGAGCATGCAGGCTGAGTGGGTGTGAGTCCTGACAGGAGCACGGCAGAGATGGAGTGGAAGTGCTCCCCAAAGCCTGAGTGCTATTGCGTTTCCACAAATCTTTCTTTAAGCAAAGAATAAAAACCTCAGGCCATTTCAGCAGATGGGCTAAAGAGTCCTTTAGAGTACAAAGAGTATATATGGTGAGTGGTTGCAGCTTCTTCAAGGGGGCTCACATGATAAGCACAGCCCATACCAGATGAAAATAGTGGAAAACTGAGAAACACTATGGCAGGTGGTAGAAGGAGTTGAGGGCCATGAGGAGCAGTGCCTCGTCCCCCACTCTTAGGGGGAAAGCAGGCAAGATCCTGAGCAAGGCAATGAAGTAGGTGAATCTTGATGATTCTCAGGTTAATGACAATGGTTAGTTCATATTGAGGGCTATTCTGGGCTGGGCATCATGTGAATTCTTCATCAGTACCATCTCATTGAATTCTCTGGCCGTGTACCCTTCAATATGGCAGCGTTAGCCACATGTGGTTTTTTAAAATTTAGGATCATATTAACTAAAATGAAAAATAAGCTCTGTAATTACACTAGCCACATTTCAAGTCTTTTATAGCTACATGTGGCTAGTGGCTACCATATTGGACAGTGATGAAATAGAATATTCTTGCCATTGTAAAATGTTCTATTGGACAATACAGGTTTAGACCCTGTCAAAGTGTGGACCAACAATATCAGCAAGGAGATATTTTCTGTTAGAAAGACAGAACATCAGCTCTTTCTATAGCTCTATTGAATCATCCATTTGGGAAGTTTTGGGGCATTATTTTGTCAAATATATATATTTCTGCCTTAATCTCTCTTTCTTTTCCTTCTGGGATTCCAGTTACTCTTATCTTAGATCTTTTCATATTGTTCCATAGGCTCCTGAGCCTCTATTAATTTTAGATCTTTTCTCTCCCTTCTTGAGAATGGATAATTTCTGTTGATCTATCTTTAAGTTTGCTGAATCTTTTTTTGTATATTCCAGTTTTATTTTTAAACATTTTTAAAAATGTTTGTTTTTTGAGAGAGAGAGAGACAGAGTATGAACTGGGGAAGGGCAGAGAGAGACACACACACACAGAGAATCGGAAGCAGGCTTCAGGCTCTGAGCTGTCAGCACAGAGCCTGGCTTGGGAGTCGAACTCACAAACCATGGGATCATGACCTGAGCCGAAGTCGGATGCTTAACCTACTGAGCTACCCAGGAGCTCCTTTTGTATTCCTGTTTTAAAATTCCCTTTTGGTTCCTTCTCACATTTTCTACTTCTCCACTGAGATTCCTCATCTTTCCATTATGAGCGTATCTTTCTTTATATGAGAGTTCATAGTTATAACTGCTTTAAATCCTTGTAAGCCATCTCAGGGCTCATTTTTATTGTTTATCTTTTTCCTTAAAAATGGATCACATCTCCCTGGTTCTCTACATGTTGAATCATGTTGGACTTTATCCTACATGTGTGAATGCTTTGTTGTAGAGATTATGGATTCTGTTATATTACTCTAAAGAGTATTGATGTTTTTATTTTAGCAGGCAATTAATAGACTGCAGACTGTCTCACCTGTGTGGGAAGCAGTTAAAATCTTGGTTGAGGTCTTTAATCTTTAGTTACATGCATATATGGTCTAGGGGTCAACTAGAGATTTTGACTGAGCCTCACCTCAGAATTTGGGATCCCCCTTCTCTGCTCTCTCCTTTCTAGGATTGTCCCTCATTATGACTATGGTTATTTTGGGCTGCTTCCTTTGGCTTGTCAGGCCAGAAAGTTGACAAGATTTCTATGAGAATTTTAACTGTCCTGCACTGAACTGCAGCTATGTCCTACCCTCAGACAAAAGTAGCAAAAATGAGAAGGTCATTTGACTTCCCTCTGAAATCTATCTGTTTCCTCATCCTCTCCAGAGACCTAGAATAATTGATTTTTGTATTTTGCTCAGTTTATAATTGTTACATGTGGCATTGTTAGTCTGTTAGGATCTAGCTCTGCCATACCTGAAATAGACCCTTGGGCTTATTGAATTACAGTCTTCATTTAACAAGATCCCCAAATGATTCAGATGCAGTTGAGAAACACTGCTCTACACCCCACAAAAAGAAGGTACTTTTCTATCTTATTCTCATTTTGCACATGAGGAAACTGAAGCATAAGAAAGTTACTTAAGGGACATCTGGGTAGCTCAGTCAGTTAAGCAACTACCTCTTGATTTCAGCTCAGGTCATGATCTCACAGTTCATGAGTTTGAGCCCCGCATCAATCCTGCTTGGGATTCTCTCTCTCTCCCTCTCTCTCTGCCCTTCCCATGTGCTCTATCTCTCAAAATAAATAAATAAATAAATAAATAAATAAATAAATAAATAAATAAATTTTTAAAAATTAAAAAAAGAGAAAGTTACTTAAAATGGCTAAGGCCACAGAGTGACTGAGGAGAGATGGACTCAAACTCCATAACTTACCCACAATGTTGTAAACCCTCTGGGCTTCATACTACTTTGAAGTGTAGTGGGAATTGAGTGATCAAAGAGGCAATGAGGAGGCTGTAGGTTATTGTCCCTGGTTGTGCACTGGGAGACAGAGACCCATCCCACAGTTGGAATTAGACTTATCTCATTCACTCATCAATCTTTGCATGGTTCTGGATTATTGGGATTTGCTATTTTGAAGTAAAAAAATCTAGCATAAGGCGATATCAATCCTGGGATCCTTGTATCTTGAAAACCTTGAGTTGGAGATCTACTTCTTTTAATACCTGATGTAAGGGACTTGCTCACAAAATAGAACATTAAGCTTTAATTGAACTGAATTAAGCTGCCTTCTCATAATTTCAAGGAAGTCTAGCATGTCTCCTCCCTTCCAAAGTCAGAGGACTTTTGTATTCTAGAGGATCCTGCTCTTCTTTTGCTTTCCACAACTCACCTGTCAGTCATAAAGAGGGCTTGTTGTTTGCAGTTTTCTACTTAGTACACCAATCCATCAGCCAAAGAAATGTTTAGAGGGCATGAAATATATGTCAGAGACCATGTTATCTCTTTTCTCCAGCCCTACTCTAAGTTTCTGTCCTCAACAGAAGGACAATATTTACAGGTCATTTGCATCGGTATTTAAATAACATCTAGAATCTGTGGGGAAAGATGAGTTGTGGAACGAATGTGGCAATCTCATTTTATAGATGAGGGATGGAGGCCAAGAGAAGGTAAATGTCTTTGTTCAGATCACACAGCTACTAAATGGTAGAGCCAGATGTTCACTCCCAGTCCTGGTCCAACCGACATAAATTGGATGAACCAGGGTGTAGAAGATGTGGTTTGTGTGTGGGTCAGAACTGATTCTGGATGTTAGGAAAACGCTATTTCTTAGGGGTTTTGGAGCAAATGACATAGTGAAGGGCAGAAAATGGGCATCTGGGTGGTATTGTAGCAGCAGAGGAAAAAGTCAGGAGCATCTGGAGAAACCCAGAAATGATCCTCCCCCAGAGAGCTCCAGGACACACAGACTGGGCAGCATGGATAGTGGTAGAGATCATTGGGACCACAAAGAGCAGATGGACATTTGGTCTGGAGACTGCTATTAAAACAAACCAAGACCCCTAATGTCATGTTTGTGGCAAACACTCTATCCAGCTGGAGCTTTCCGTGGGGGACTCAGATACCCCAGGAACTCAAGGGGCCTCAGTTCTTCTTAGTCTCCCTTTTGAGGGTGGTGGTCTGTAGTCTAGGGTTTCCTCCTCACTTACATTTCCCTTGGTGTCTTGCAAAGCACGAAATTGTGTGGAAATTTCACAATTTCTTCTAGAAGGTCAGAACTGTGTATTCAGGTTTTCTGAAACATATGGTCTCATGTACTTACTTCCCATTGTTCATGGTAGTTATGTTCTGTAAGTCGGTACCAACACTCATTGCTCATAGGATTAGGTTCCTGCAAGCTGGTCACAATTTCATCAATCAGTTGGTAGACAACCTTCTTTTATGTACGTTTCTGTTTAAAGACACCATTTTAATATATGTAGTTGATTCATTAACATTGAACTCATGACCAACAACACTAACTCATGCCTGAAGGAAGCTTATCTAACACATGTGTTTCCTTCCTGAGGCACATTCAGCCTTCTTACACTTAGACACCCTGCACAGTACTTCAACACTACACTTGGGAGCCATTTGAAAGAGCAAAACCACCAGCGAAAAGCACAAAATGACAAAACATTACAGTAAGGATACTGTGACAAGGATACTTGTTTACAGTTAGAGAGATGAAACAAGGAGGTGGAATGTCATCTTGTTCAGCTCAGCTGGGAACCATGTTGGGTGACTCAAATTTCTTGCTACTCTGTGCATGCTGGCAGAAGCACTACAGATATTGGTTTGGGGGTTATAAATACATTTTAGCAAGTAGGCAGGTTTTCAAATACAGATAACAGGAACCAACTATGATAGTGCTTGGCATAATTAAATACTCAATAAATGTTTCTTATTATTATTAACAGCTAGAAAGTAGATGGTTCACTAATGAGTATCTCTGTAGGAAAAGAAATGGCAAAGTGAAGAAAACCTCACCCCAGAATTCCCAACACCCTGAGGGAGGTGTTCCTCCATGGTTTTTAGTGGAGTCACCCTATTTATTTAACCTCCAGAAATTCAACTCTTTGTATGGACAAACTAGGCTTCTTGATTGTGATAGACAGAAGTTGACCTTTGTTACCTTAAACAGAAAATAAACTTATTGGAAGAACATTGGGGTGCTTGCTGAATTGCTGGGAAGTTTGCTGGTTCAGACAAGAAGACAGACAAAGCACAACCAAAGGTCAGCCACTGAGATGATATGTTTGGGGGGCCACACATGGCACAAATAACATGGATACATGATGCCAAGCAATGGACTCTTGATCCAACTCCCTCTTGGGAGAGATGTGCCCCTCTCACAAGATTCAAACCTGGGGAAAGGCCGATGACGAGTCAAGTTATGTTCCTTGGCTATGCTCTTGGTGTGTGCTGGTGGGAGGGAACTGTTTTCCATCTTTAAGTTTTTGTAGTGGGAGGTGTGGCTCAGCCACCACATCTTGGTGTTTCCTCAAATGAGAGTAGTGCCTAGATGCTGGGATGGTGGTGTTCACTAGGTGTGCATTGGGGTTAGGAAGGAGAAAGAAAGGAAGGGAGGGAAGGAGACAGAGAGACAGAGAAAGAAAGAGAGAAACGGAGTGAAATCCACTCACAGAGCAAATACTCCATGGCGAGGCAGGGATGGAGACAGGCCATGGCTGTTCCTTCAGGCTCTGTGATGCTCTCAGAATGACATCTCACCTTGTGGAGAGTCTCATGTGTTCATCCTGGATGGCAGCTGAATGCAAGTCCACCACTTCTGCTCTTCCCCGAGATAACTGTCAGTTTGTTTTAACATCAGAGGAAAACTGTGTGGTTTTGTGGAGAGGGGTATGCACCTTCCTCAGGTATTTCCAACAGTAAATTTTAAACTATGTGTGTGTGTGTGTGTAAATATATATATATAATTTATTTAATATTATATTATTTTATTTATTTATTATTTTATTTTGTTATTTAAAATTCTTCTTAATGTTTATTTTTGAGAGAAAGAGACAGAGATACAGCATGAGAAGGGGAGGGGCAAAGAGAGAGACATACACAGAATCTAAAGCAGGCTCCACAATCTGAGCTCTCAGCACAGAGCCCGACATAAGGCTCGAACTACAAGCTGTGAGATCATGACCTGAGCCAAAGTTGGACACTCAACTGACTGAGCCATCCAGATGCCCCTATTTTATTTTAGCCTAGGTGCTGGCATAAGGGATGATTCCTCTTTGGACTGTGTGGAGGCACTTTCTCACCCATATTCAACCCTATCCTACTAGGTAGGTGTTATGTCTCCATTTTACAGATGAAGCTCAAAGAGGACATAACTATAATATGGTGTTTGTGTTTTTGTTTCATGCTGCCTTTATCAGTTTTGAGGCCCTGGTTAGAGGTTGGCCAGTTCTCCTTCTTGAGCAGATAATTAAGTTCATACTCCAATCAGTCCTTTGTCAGGCTTCATATCCTGTGGTCACCATGCAACTCCTAATCATGCCAGGGTTGGGTACCAGACAACTAGGGCCAGCCTCTATGCCCCAAAGCCCACAAAATTGTTCAAATTAGACAACCCATAGGGAGCCTGGAAACTAGCTACCTTCAACCCTCCTTTCTATAAGCTTCTACATCTCCAGCTTACTGTTAACCTGCTTCTGGGTGCAACTCCCCATGTAGCTCTGTGTGATGGCTTCTCCTCATTTGGAGATGTAGTAACAAAGACTTTTGTTTTTCATCTACCTGACTGTCAGTGTGTTGTGTGCCCCATACTTCCCCATCAAAAGGACCTTTAAATCTTAGAAAACAGTGATATACTCCACCCTCCTAACATGCTGGTTACTGGAGTGACCACAGTCTAAGTGGATTGATCAGAGCTAGGCTATCAATTGAAGAATGGCCCCTTTAGCCAGTGGGCTGAACACACAGTGATAGTTATCTATTCTCTTTACCATTGTTCACCCAGTGTCCAGGACAGCAGCTGCTGGGTAAATACCAGTTTAATTGAATTGACTTCAGTGAGTATTTATTGCCTACTTGGGCTGTGTTAGATGCATAGATGCTGTCACTGACCAGGCTGAGCTGACAATACTATGAGACAATAGCCCATGTATAGGAACCACAGAGGGGTGCCTGGGTGGCTCCATTGGTTAAGCATCTGACTCTTGATGTCAGCTCAAGTCATGATCCCAGGGTTGTGAGATCAAGCCCTGCATTGGGCTCCATGTTGAACGTGCAGCCTGCTTAGGATTCTTTCTCTCTTTCTTTTTCTCTCTCTCTCCCCACTTCTCTTTGGCCTTTCTCTCTCTCTCTCTCCCCACTTCTCTTTGGCCTTTCTCTCTCACACACAAAAAAAGGCCCATAGAGACATGAGAACACACCATGAATTCCCATGGGTTCCCATGGGCTCCCATTCTTCTGGCTTTGCTTGACCTCAGGATTCAGTCTATAGTAACTTCAGGTCCATGGCAACTTGTCATTACTATGTTTTATGACAAATTCCACATGCTCTTATACCAAAATTCCCCAAATGTTAGTATTTCCCATATTAGCTTTATCACTCTCTCTCTAAAGGTATACATGTGTATGTAAGTATACATGTTAGTATAGTATTACTTTTTTGATGCTCCTTTGGTCTCCTTCAGTCTGTAACAGTTTCTCAGTCTTTCATTGTCTTTTATGACCTTGATATTTTGGAAGATTTCAGGCTGGTCCTTTGCAAAAGGTACCCTTTGTGTGGATTTGTCTTATTTCCTTGGGATCAGATTCAAGTTGTTGTACATTCAGGGAAGATATCACAGAATGATACTGTGTCCTTCTCAGTGCATCATATCAGGAGGTACATGATGTTGCTTTGTCCCAATATTAATTTTGAGCACCTGGTGTCTGAAACTGTACGGGAGTTCCAGGTGTTATTTTTGCAATTGTCTTGTATGTCTGGAATTTTTTTTCAACTGAAAACAGTAATATAATAGTCAAAAAGTACTTAGACTGTGAGTTATGGCTGGATATTGTTTCTTTTGTAAAAGCTATCATTTTTCAGACATTTAAAAAATTATATTGCAAGCCCTGGGACAGCACTTTCTGTGCCTCTTCTCCTTCAGTTCTCCCAGAAGCCCCTTGAGGTAGGTACTGTTGTCCCATTTTACAGACACAGAGACTAAGAACCAATGACTTAAGGAACTTGCCTGGAATCACTAAGCTAGTGGGTAGCAGATCTAGGATTCCACCTCTATCCCAGAGGAGTGGAGAGGTCAGCCCCTTCCTGATGAGAAGGGAGGGTGAATGAGGGCAGCAGCAGTGGGTTAGAATAGTGGCTCCCAAAATGCAGTTCCTGGACCTTCAGCCACATTAGCACCACCTGGGAACTGATTAGAAATGTGACTGTTTGAGTGTCATTCAGAGGGCCTGAATGGACACCCTGAAGGCATCGTTGTAGCAAGCCCTATGGACAATTCCCACACTCAAGTTTGGAGACCCCTGCTCAAAGGCCCAGGACTGGCTGCCCAGTGGCAAGCATCAACTCTGCTTGTCATCTTCTGCATTATTTGTGAGGTTTCATTAATATGCAAATTTCCACCAGCTGATTGGCTTGCCTGGTATGGTTCCATGCATCTCATAAATCAGAGGCTGCTGTGCTTTCTTGTTTAGTAATTCTCCAACTGTGGACCATTCTGTAGCTGCAGTGAGATCAATAAACCCTCCGCTCAGAAGGAAATGAGCCAAGCTGGCTCCCATATGCCAGAATTCCTGCTGCCTTGAAGCTCCTCTGGGGCCCATGGACTTGCAAAGGGGCCCTGTAACCTTGGGCACTGGAGTCAGTGGATTGAGGATAGTATTTTGGCCTTGCCAATTACTGGTCATGTGAGGAGAACAAGCCATGTGACCTCCCAGCCCAGTTCTTCATTGTGAGATAGAGGGAGTAGGGTCTTGGGGCTTATCAGTATGAAAGTGCTTGGTTTTTGCTTCCTCCTAGCCTTGGCCTCTAAGGGGCTCAGTGGTGTGACCAAGGTCACACAACTCTTTTATGGTGGAATCAGGCTAGAAGTCAGGTATCCTGTGTCCTTGTCCAGCTTTCTTTCTCCCATACAAGGACTCCTGGCCCTTCGTTAATCCATCAGAGGTTGCACTGAATGGGCCATTACCAATACGGTTATTTTGCCATTGCTGCTTACTGGGGAGAGGGGTCAGTTTCAGGAGAATGGACACATGGCCAGTAGCTTGGCCCTCTTTGGAGACTGAAGGACAGGGTAGGCAGGAGACAAAGCTAGCTACTGCCCCCACTTGAGATACAAGCACTGGTCATCTGCCTTATTCTCAGCCTATCTGCAAGTCACCTGGTTGAGGGGACAGTCAAAGCCCTCCTTTGTCTTCCCTGTTTTGTCTAGGAAGATATTTCTGAGCTGATGAATTGCCAGTTAAGGTTGAGGTCAGGCAGAATAGAGTCATAGGTATCTGTGTGTGCTTGGGAAAGTGACTTAACCTCTTTGAGACTCAGCTTCCTCATCTGTAGAATGGGACTAATCATAGTACCCACCTCACAGGGTGGTAGTCAGAATGGACCAAGACAATCCTCGGTACAGGGTCCTGCACAGAGTGCCCACTCCGAGGTAGTCCTGTGTTCTGTTCAGATGGGGGCCACCCTCTCAGCATTTCCCAAAGGGCAGGATACACCCCATGGGTGGGAGGAGTTGAGACACAGGAGAAAATGTTCAGTTACACAGAGTATCTGTCAGGATTCAACCAGAGAAACAGGCCCAGTGGGAGATCTACTATAATAACTTTATTGCAAGGAATTGGTCATGTGATTGTGGGGACTGGCTGGGCAGGTCTGAGCTCCACAGAGCAGGCGATCAAGAAGAGCAGGCTGGGACTCTTGGGAAGGAGCTGAAGCTGCAGTCCATGAGTAGAATTTCTTCTTCTTGGAAACCTCAGTTTTCCTCTGAAAGCCTTTCAGTTGATTGAATCAGGGCCGCCCTGACCATGTAGGAGAATCCCCTTTACTTAAAATCAACTGATTATGGGGCATCTGGGTGGTTAAGTGTCCGGCTCTTGATTTTGGCTCAGGTCATGATCTCATGGTTCATGGGACCAAGCCCCATGTCAGACTCTGTGCTAAGTGTGGCTCCAGCCTGTGATTTCCCACCTCCCGCTCCTCTCAAAATGAATAAATAAACTAAAAAAAATAATAAACTGATTATAAACATCAGTGACATCTACAAAATACCTTCATAGCTACAGGCTGAGGCAGCTGCCACCCTGCAACCAAGCGGGGGGGTCCTCTTGATTGATAGGCTCCCCACAGGACCGAACACGGGCTGGGGATGGCAGGGAGAGTCATTCTGAAAAACAAAGGCCAACACAGGGTTCCACATAAGATTCAGTTTGGAGCAAGAAACAAGCAAACAAGAGTTTACTGCTAAAAGAAAATGGAAATTATTCCCAGAGCCCTTATTTTACTATGGATAAATAGAGAAAGGAGAAAAATAAAACAAACAAGCAAATGCCTTCACAGCAGCACTGAAATCGGTGCTGCCAGGTTTGCATTTGAATGATGAGGTATTGTAGCCTAGCCAAACTGACGCAGAAAACTGCTCTCGCGTGTTATATATTGCGAATGTATAGATTACACGCCCACACGTATGTAACGGGTTTACACTCCATTGTCAGACAGCTTGCCTTTAAAAAAAAAAAAAAACAGTCATGCATGGGGTGCCTGGGTGGCTCAGTAGTTGAGCGTCTGACTTCGGCTCAGGTCACGATCTCAAGGTTTGTGAGTTCGAGTCCCACGTCGAGCTTGCTGCTGTCAGCACAGAGCCCACTTTGGATCCTCTGTCCCTCTCTCTCTCTGTCCCTCCCCCACTCATGCGCACGCTCTCTCTTTCTCAAAGATAAATAAACATTAAATAAATCGACTGTGCAGTTTTGCAATTTCTAATTTCTTTTCATGGCAGGGCTACCTTATTCTTTCTCCATCAGGGTCACTGTCCTAGGCAAAGTGACATACCCTCACAGAGCCTTGGTATTCTGACCTGCAAAATCAGGATAATGAGAGGTCCCTTCTGAAAGGTTTGCTGTGATCTTGCTTTTGTTACTGGTACTCCATTGTATGGATGCATACCAATGTGTTCATTGTCCCCTGTGGATGGGTTTCCGGGTTGTCTTTACTTTTTGCCAGTCTAGGTCCACAACCCTTTACCCAAACCTACCCGTGATTTGGGACTCAGTTTTAGACAATGTACGGGGTACCTACGGCATATTCTATGTGATACCACTAGGGGGCGCGCAGGGCAGCACCATATAATCAAACCCCCTCATAAATTCTCAGTGAAACTCATAAATATTCCCACTGAGTGGGATAAAATGAGCCCTGTAAATAGCTTCACATTAGTTCAGGGTGGCTTTTGTTGTCAAATGAGTGTTGGCTCCAAACTTATGGAAACATGTTCGGTTTTCAGAGTCCCTTGGAATTTTGAATTGCGGAGAAATACAGGACGATACAAGGGCAAATATTTCTGTAAGATACATTTCTGGAAAAGATGTTGCTAGGATGAGGGGCCTGTACGTTTCCAAAGTTTTTATAATTGTTCATAAACTCCTGTTCCAAACTGTCCTCTAAACAGCGTTAGTTCTGAACCAGGTCTCTGGGGGGAAGTAGAGGTCATGGCTTGCGGATCCCCAGGTGGATGGAGGTCAGTGGTGGGGGGGGGGCAGCGGGGGCCTCGTCCACTTCTTGAAGTCCTTGGAGAGAGAGCTGAGTGGAGGCCTCTCCAGTGCACCTGCCGGGGGTGGGGGTGGGGATGGTGCTGTGGCACCAGAAGGAGGAGCCGGGCTCAGAGCAAGCAGACCTAGAGGAAATGAAAAATCTGAGCTCCCCGTGGCCTGCAGAGAGGCAGGAAAAGTCTCTGGGGAGCTGGCCTTGGAGCTCGGAGCCCCAGTGAGGCATCTGGTGTCGGAATTAGCTCTGGCTCTCTTCCCGTCCCAGAACTATGAGCTCCGGGCTAGGGGCCGGGCTGTGTTTCCTTCCAAGTCTCTCCATCTGTTTCCGTCGGAGGGAAAAATGATCTGGAGTGGAGATGGAAGGCCTGCTGTGGCCACAGCTGTCGGAGCGTGTGGCTTGGGGCTGGCGTTAGGTAGGAGTCCTGGGCAAGTCTGGCAGGTGCAGGGTCCCCCGTCTGTGTGGGACACAGTGCAGGGACATGGAAGAAGCAGGCAGTGGTCTGTGATCTTCCTCCCGTGGTGGGGCTGGAGCCAGCACAGTGCCTAGCACACAGTGGGGATTTTATCTGCCATTAGATGGAAGGAAGAACACGAAGAAAAAGAAAGAAGCCAAGTGATGTTAGCAGGTCAGAGCTAAAATGGTCTTTGAGGATCACCTTATGTTTCCATTTTACAGATAGGGAAGGGGAGGCCCAGAGGGATCAAGGGGCTTTCCCAAGTTCACCCAGCTCATGTGCCCCTCCAAACCCTCCCAGCCTCTTCTGTTGAGTCAGCCCATCTCCTTTGACCTCAGGTTCCTCATCTGTCAAACAGCGTCCTGCTGTTGACTTGCTATTTGCTAGGTTGAGTAACAATCAAAATTGATTACATCCCTCCCCTCCCTAAAAGCCTTCTATGGCTCCCTATTTCCCTCAAAACAAACACTTATGTCCCTAACATGTCTGACACATTCTGTGTAGTCTGGATCCGATTCCCACCCCGCTCTCCCCCCAGCATCAGCCTGGACCATCCATCTCTGCCCTCCTGCTCCCCTGCCTCCTAGTAGTACCTCCAGCACTCACGCTCTTTCCCACCACAGGACTTTTGTGTGATCCTTGGCCTGCTGGCTGGGCACATGGATGCTAGAGCCCGGGCATCTGCTTCAAATCCCAGTTCTGCCACTTTCCTGCTGGGTGACCTTGAAGAAGCCACTCCCCCTCTCTGGGCCCCAAATTCCTCATCTGCAAAATGGAACTGACAATAATACACCCTGACACATGGGGCTGTAATGATTAAATGAGTTAAAACGTGTGCATGACAAGCAATCAGTCAGCGTCCACTCTTCACTCCTTCTCATGGCCCTGGACAATCTCCCTCGCTGCCTGGCCATGATCATCTCATTTCATGTGCGATCCTTTGGCTATCACATCTGTCACTCTCCTAGGATGTCGTCTCCAGGAAGGCAGGGACGGGTCTGTCTGATTCACAGCTGTGTCTCCAGCTCCCGGCACAGTACCTGGCCCTTTGTGGGAGCTCTAGAAAGACTCAGTAGATCTTGGTGAACTGTGATGTGACTTCAGGATTGCATCCGTGGAAATCTGATTTCTTTAGGTCGCCTGTGTCCGACATGTCCCAGCCACACTCCCCCCACCCCCGTCTCTCTCAAGAAAGACAGTGATCTCAGTGGAGACTGCTGTCCCTCGTGCCTCAGTCCCCAGGCATCCAGCCATGGCCTTGGTCCGCCGGGCCAGTCCATTTAGCACGATTGCTGCTTGTCTAATTAGATCCATCGAGATGAAAACAGGGCAGCAGCTCAGCCCGGGTGCTCTCAATTAACTCCGGAGCACCCCCGGCTGCCGTGGCTGCCCCGCCTCCGGGTCTTCCTCATCTGGGTCGGCTGCCTTGGGCAGCAGGCAAATGCAATTATTTCCTGGCCAGGTGGCTGGAGGGAGCTGGGTGACCCAGGCCAGCCTGTCCCCTTGTCCACTCCAGGCAGAGCCCTGAGAGGAGGGGGAACACAAGAAAATGGACATAAGACCAAAGCCCCTGATTCCAACCTCCCTTCCCTATTGCTTATGCATTCATTTATAGAAACAATTACAGCCAGGAATTTAATCAATTCTCCCTGTATGGCTGTTGAAGGTGGATCCTTTGTCCATCTTGCCATACCCTTCAAGCCATCCGCCATTCCAGGCTGACCTCCTTACCTGGTTGTGTCGTCTGCCCCCTGCAGCCACGCTCCAGCCTGTCACCAGGGTGATCTTCCTAAGGTGTACTTCTATCCCTCCTCTGTCGATTCTCCTCCATGGCTCCCCATTGCCCTGCATAAAGCCCAGACTTCCGCCAAAGGCCTACAAGGCCCTTCAGGATCTGGTCTCTCCTCTCTCCATCTCTGCTCCCACCCCTTACGCTCTTTGATTCAGGTACACAGTGTCTTCACTTTCTTGACTAATCTTTGCCCACTGTCACCTCAGGGCTTTCGCAGATACTGTTCCCTCTGTC